>NC_084606.1:39008477-39173766 GCF_033807715.1 Cololabis saira
TGACTTTGGTATGTTTCAGAGATCAGAACCGGTAAATGCTTCTGGACCTGAGCGCTGCATTTGATACTGTGGTTGATACCATAAAATCCTCCTCCAGAGCCTTAAAACCTACACCATGGTCACACACACAGCACTGAAGTGGTTCACCTCCTACCTGACCAACCGCTACTACCATGTCTCCCTGGGAGGTGCCAGGTCTGACGACACTGAGGTGACATGTGGTGTGCCACAGGGGTCAGTGTTGGGCTCCATCCTGTTTTTGATATATCTGCTCCCACTTGGCTACATCATCAGACAACACAACATCAACTTCCACTGTTACGTGGATGACACTCAGGTCTATATCAAAACCCATCCAAATCCCTCTAAAACAGTCTCCTCCCTCAACACCTGCCTGGAGGACATCCGCTCCTGGATGAATAACAACTTCCTCCAACTCAACAGCAGCAAGACGGAGGCCATCATGATCGGTACCTCCCACCAACTCGCCAGTGCTAGCAATGCTGCACTCTTAGTTGACTATGGCAATGCACTTCTCTCCGGTCTACCTGCAAAATCCATCCACTGGCTCCAACTGGTTCAGAACAGCGCTGCAAGATTGCTCACCGGTACCAGAAAGTCAGCACACATAACCCCTGTTCTGGCCGAACTCCACTGGCTCCCGGTCCACTACAGGATCCAGTTCAAGGTCCTCCTGACCTTCAAGGCTCCCGGTCCACTACAGGATCCAGTTCAAGGTCCTCCTGACCTTCAAGGCTCCCAGTCCACTACAGGATCCAGTTCAAGGTCCTCCTCCTGACCTTCAAGGCCATCCATAAAAAAAGCCCCAGCTACCTAAGTGATCTAATCACTATCCATAAACCGGCACGCACCCTTCGCTCCAGCCACGCCACTGTCCTTCATGTCCCCTCTCCACGGCTTGTGACGATGGGACACCGTTCCTTCTCTGCCTATGGAACTCTCTACCTGACTACCTCAGGAATGCACCTTCTGTGGAGTCCTTTAAAACGGGCCTTAAAACACTCTTCTACAATAGGCTTTCCCCTGAACTCTTCCCTTGACCCCTTTTATCCAAATATCTTTTTTTTTCTTATTTAGTAGCTAGGCTTTGTCTTAGTCTCTTAGTCGCGCTCTGAGATCTGTCGCTTCAGGTGAAAAGCGCTATATAATTTGAAATTCTTCTTCTTCTTATTATTATTATTATTATTAAATGGTTATTGGCTCCAGCCAGTTAAAAGTCATCAATCACAGGGCAGTAGCATCAACGATCTGATCAGGTTTATTGGGCTCTTCCCCGTCCCTTGTGAACCTATTCTATGTTATTAGGGATCAACCAGAGAGGGACATTCTCAAAGCCCCCCTGAAAAAAGAAACGGCCCAGCAACCGAACCCCCAGCACTTCTGCAGAGGGGCGGAGATGTTTCCTTGTAGCTGCTACGACCAACGTATTTAAAAAGTCTCATTCCCAGCTTTCACATACATTCTAGGCTACTGGACCCTCCATTCCTCCATCCTCCCTCCCTGAAGAGGAACACTTTACAGCTCTATTTGAAGGACAGTAATGTTGCACTGACAGAACAGCTGAGACTCTATTACTGAAGTCTTAGCATCACTTTAAAACACAGCTCTTTGGCTCCGATGCTGGATGAGTTGCTAAAGTGCTTTTTAATCTACTTTATGATCAATCAGATGGCGCCACATGGATGGACGCCATCCAGTGTGCTTTAATGGCTTTTTCATACATCATTGCTGTTAATTTGTGTCTTTCATAAATCAGAAAACCCTTATGGCATTGCAAAAGCCTTCCAACTGTGACCTCATGTGGCCTTCAGGCCTGCAGAAAAGCTCACAACGGGAACCAGAGTCAAACTACGTCAGTGATGAACACACATGCACATGTCACTAATGGCAACATGCTGGATGCGGTTGGCCACTTCACGTCCAGTTCATATCAAGTTGATCAGGATTTATTCCACCCACTTGCTGCGGTTGTGCAATTATTCTACGGAGAGGTTCATAGAATAAACCCTGAGATCTCTCCTACAGGTGATAGATGTGGGTAGTAACGAGTTAGGCCGAGGACACACCAACCCGACGTCGTCCGCTGTCGGCCGACTGCTGTGTCGCATCGCGTCGGGCTGGGTCGGGCTCAAAAAGAAGCAAAGGACACACCGCAAAGACGACACCCAGCGGTAGTCTGTATTCACTCAAAAACAAGGGAAAACCGGAAGCTCTGGGAAGCCGTAAACAAAACAAATAGGCTTCATATTCACACCAAATTTCTACACCACTCGCGCTACCACAATGCGTAAGAATAAAGAATTGGCACTGACGTTGTCAGCCCTCGGCCTTCAGCTTGTGGAAGAAGAAAAGAGGAGGCGGAGGCGAAAAATAAGAAGAAACGGCACTACATGGGTGAAATCATGGATACAACAGCGACAGGCTCAAGGAGCTTACCCGAACCTGTGTCGAGAGCTGGAGACGAATGAAACAAACGATTTAAAAAATTTTGCTCGGCTTTTCCCTGTTCAGTTCCACGCTACCTGAACAGCCAATCACAGAGTGAGATGTTTGACCGACGGGCGGCCGACCTGTGGCGACGTGCGGGACACACCAGGGAAACTAGGCCGACAGACGCACACCGACGCTCATCAACGGCCCGACGGCCGACAGTCGGCTTGGTGTGTCAGGGCCTTTACATTTACTCTGTTACATTTACTTGAGTAAGTTTTGGGAAATGTTGTACTTTTAGGAGTAGTTTTGAATCACTATACTTTTTACTTTTACTTGAGTAGATTTGTGAAGAAGAAACTGTTCCTCTTACTCCGCTACATTAGGCTACGTTGAGCTCTTTTCTAGAAAAAAGTCGAAATGACGAGATTAATGTTGAAATACAATTTCAAGAATAAAGTTGAAATTTTGTGAATAAAGTTGGAATTTCGAAAATAAAGTTTAAATACATTTTGACTTTTTTCTCGAAATTGTACTTCAACATTATTCTCGACATTTCGACTTTTTTCTCAACATTTCGACTTTTTTCTCGAAATTGTACTTAGACATTAATCTTGACATTTCAACATTTTTCTCAACATTTCGACTTTTTTCTTGAAAAAAAAATCTTCCTCCTCTAAAATATTATTTTTATTTTTCTCCTGCCTGGCCCTAATACTCTTCCGTAGGAACAGGAAGTGGCTGGCTACGCTAACATTTGTGTGGTTGAATATGATGGAAAAAGTGGAGACACAAACACAGGTGACGGAGAGTAAAGAATAGTGTTCTTCGGCGGTCACCGTGAGTAAACTTACCTTGAGGTCCCGGTGGACCACGCCCATCTGGTGGCAGTGGAGCACGGCCTCTAGGATCTGCTGGATGCAATGACTGCATGCAAACACCAGGGGGCCACGGGTTAGTGACAAGCTCTCACTCACTGTCAGGCTGTGTGCTTGCTTAGAAAAACCCAGGCAGCCGCCGGCCGCGTAACCCAGGTAAAATGTAGCAGTCCCCCGAGCCTGGCAGCAGGGGGCGCTCCGCAAAACACCCACCGTCTTTAGCTGGGAGGGAATATGTCAAAAATCATAAAGATTGTGCACTTAATGACAAATTTTTGATATTTGGCATGGTTTGGACATAAGGTTTTCAAAATACACCGCAAACAAATGGTGACGCCCTCTAGTGGCCGGTTTGCAGAAAATTCCAAATTCCAAAGGTCATATCTCAGCTTCTCTCAGTCCTAGATTGTTGTATATTGTCACTTTTTCTACTTTTTTGGTGCTAGGAATTCAATTCTGAGCTAAATTTCCTATTTCAAGGTCATGTTGAAGGTCAAATTTAATTTTCAAGGTCTTTTTTTGCCCAAAAAAACTCCATCTCTAGAATTAAGTCACATAAAAATATTGTAGAGGGCTCTAGACTCCTATTTTCACCCCCAAGGAATGCAATTTTCTGTTTACTGGACAGGTCACTATCACTGTAGGGTGAATAATCTAATTGGGTGAGAACAGTGGCTTCATTCATTCATTCATTCATTCATTACTTCATTCAGGCTTAAGATGAACAGAACCTCAGAACTAAGTCACAGTGAAATAACAGGATTTTATTAAAATAACACACAAAAAACATCAGCTGTGCATATTTAAACTCACTTTACACCTACAATGCTGCCTCTATCACCTTGCTTATTGATTAATTTTGAATATTCTGCAAACCGGCCACTAGGTGGCCATTTTCCCAATTTGTCTGTGTTGTCTTATGTCCATAACTAACACCATGTCAAATATAAAAAAAACTTGTCACCAAGTGCACGATTTTCATGAATTCCCTCCCAGCTACTTTGGTCACGTTACCATACTTTTATTCAAGACTTTAAATGAAAGAATTTAAAGGTTGCCCTTGACTCGTGCGCGTGGCCGTCGTCTGCCGGGGTCTCAAAGCAAAGGTGGTGTTAGGTTCCTCTGAAGGCAGGACCGTGGCAGGAGGCGGAGCAGGAGCTGGACGAGGCGGGGCTTCAAATATGTTTCTCTTCCCAATCATAAAGGACTGTAGTTTTGCATCAAGAAATTAGAAAGAAATTAAAAGTTGCAGCTTGAGCTCATTAACAGTGTTGGTCTCCTGACAGCCAACGCCGACTTACAGGAACTGCTGTACAAAATAGTACGTAAGAACAATGCACAACTGGTTTCTGGGTGTGAGATTCATCACATTGTTGTATACAGGACTATTAAGACTATTTGAGGGTTCTTTCGCACACTAAGCTTGTTTGCTCTGATCTGAATAACTTGAGGAGTTTGTTAACTCAGAGAAAACTCAGAATACTCCATTGGACTGGTTTACATCATACCTCTCTGGCCGTCCCTGAATTCCCTGAAATCCATCCGCTCCTCCGTTACTTCTGGTGTGCCCCAGGGATCTATCCTGGGGCTCCTACTATTCATCATCTACCTCCTTCCCCTCGGCAATATCTTCCGTAGATTCAACATCCATTTCCACTGCTATGCTGATGATACCCAGCTCTACCTCACCACCAAACCCTCGTTCTCTCTCCCGCCCACCTCCCTTACTGACTGCATTTCTGAAATAAAAACCTGGTTCACCCAAAACTTCCTTAAATTAAACAGTAATAAAACTGAGGTTCTCCTCATTGGCACCAAATCAACTTTATCCAAAACCGACAGCTCTTCTCTCACTATTGACAACTCCACTGTTTCACCTTCCCCCCAAGCTAAGAGCCTGCGTATTAGGGGTGTAACAATATATCGTGCTACGAAATTTCGTGATACAAAAACGTCACGATACGTGTCGTGGAGCTGACAAACTGTATCGCGATATTGGGTTATTAATATAAATCTATTGTGTTGACTAGTAACGCGCAGCGTATTGGTGCCGACTGCGGACCAAAATCTTCCTCCGCTCAGAAGAAACTAGTACCGTTTTGGTCCCGATCACGGGACTCTTGCAGGGTTTTGAGCTCTGAACTTTTACTTATGTAAGGCTGGTGTAGAGTTAAGCCTTACCTTATTAAATTAAACCTTTTTGGGGTGGTGAGTAGGATAAACACGGGGACAACTTCTGCTGAGTTCCAGTGTACTTTAATGTCCCTCAACAGTGTAGGATTTTAGAACATCAACACAGCACCTAGTGCCGTACTGTGGCGTATCACTCCGCCCAATCTAAAACAGACTAATCACTACAGATAAACTGACTAGTGTCATTATAGTCCCTGATTTACATCAGAATATAAAGAATATATTTATAAAATAATGAACCCTGAATTACCAAAATAACCTTAACAAAAATAATCTCTTACACTTATAAGGTGAGCATGAATCAATCTTTTTATGATGTAAAATTGTATGTATTTATTTACTGTTATTTATTTATTTAATTTTAGTTGTTAAATTTCTGGAAAAGAAAAAAGTCAAATCATACATGAGAGAAACTATTCAGTTTGTGGCAAAATATTTGTACTTGTATGAAAGTGAAGATGCATAATGCAAACCTGACATTTACTTTTAGTTCAGTTTGTGGAAAATGGTTGGCCTGGCTTTCTCTTTAAAACTTAAACAGTTATAAAGCATTACAAACTGTAACAATAGGCAAACGTACAGTATTGTTTTGTATTTTGTGTCTTTCAAATAAAAGACCATTTTTTTCCAGTCATATGTTCCTCATGCAAGGTTGTTAAAAAATACTGCTATAATATCGTATCGTATCGTTATCGTGACCTCAATGTCATGTATCGTACCGTATCGTGAGATTAGTGTATCGTTACACCCCTACTGGGTGTCATCCTGGACAGCACACTATCTTTTCAATCCCACATCAATAACATTACCCGGTCTGCCTAGTTCCATCTACGTAACATCAATCTCCTCCGCCCCTCCCTTAACCCCCACACTGCCGCCATCCTTGTTCACAGCCTCGTCACTTCCCGCTTGGACTATTGCAACTCTCTCCTCTTCGGCCTCCCTCACAAATCCCTCCATGAACTTCAACTGGTCCAGAATTCAGCTGCCCATAAGCATCATAACTGGGACCCCCCCCCCCCCCCCCCCCATCTATCACATCACTCCTGTCTTAGAAGGAAGGAAGCAGCAGAAGTGGGACTTGAGTACCGAAAGCACTCGTACTGTGTTCCCATCCTTGTTGAAGTGCGTCTTGCTGGTGTCATGGTGCTCACTAACAGCGGGGAAACAGGCTTATCCTGGTGGATAAAGCCCGGGGAGGGGCTTATCATATAATGTTGTAATCATTATAATGTCCTTGCTCATGTGATGCCTCGTGCCACGCCTCGGCCTGTCAGCGGCTGTGTTCCAGCATGGCTCGGAACGTATGCTACATGCACGTTGTGCCCCGGGACAGAGGAGATGCAGGTGGTGACAACATCTGCAGTCAGATGAAAGCAACACGCTTTCAACTGGACGGACAACAAAAAACATCTGGTCCTTGTCAAGTCTCTGCAGGGGATAAATACAACCTCAAATGAACAACAACATGGAAAATGTTTCGCTTTCATTCGATCAAAATCAACCCAAATGCAAAAGCGATGCATGAAAACCAAGTCTGGCTCCCGACTGATCCCGTAGAGCCCCAATAACGTCCCGTAGATCCCGTAGAGCCCCAATAACGTCCCGTAGATCCCGTAGAGCCCCAATAACGTCCCCTAGATCCTGTAGAGCCCCAATAACGTCCCGTAGATCCCGTAGAGCCCCAATAACGTCCCGTAGATCCCGTATAGCCCCAATAACGTCCTGTAGATCCC
This sequence comes from Cololabis saira, assembly GCF_033807715.1. Lineage (NCBI taxonomy): Eukaryota > Metazoa > Chordata > Actinopteri > Beloniformes > Belonidae > Cololabis > Cololabis saira. Next base: position 39,015,736 of record NC_084606.1, read on the forward strand.
CAATAACGTCCCTTAGATCCCGTATAGCCCCAATAACGTCCTGTAGATCCCCAATAACGTCCCGTATATCCCGTAGAGCCCCAATAACGTCCCCTAGATCCCGTAGAGCCCCAATAACGTCCCCTAGATCCCGTAGAGCCCCAATAACGTCCCGTAGATCCCGTAGAGCCCCAATAACGTCCTGTAGATCCAGTAGAGCCCCAATAACGTCCCGTAGATCCCGTATAGCCCCAATAACGTCCTGTAGATCCCCAATAACGTCCCGTAGATCCCGTAGAGCCCCAATAATGTCCCGTATATCCCGTAGAGCCCCAATAACGTCCCCTAGATCCCGTAGAGCCCCAATAACGTCCCGTAGATCCCGTAGAGCCCCAATAACGTCCTGTAGATCCCCGATAACGTCCTGTAGATCCCATAGAGCCCCAATAATGTTCTGTAGATCCCATAGAGCCCCAATAACGCCCCGTAGATCCCGTAGAGCCCCAATAACGTCCCGTAGATCCCGTAGAGCCCCAATAACGTCCCGTAAATCCCGTAGAGCCCCAATAATGTCCCGTAAATCCCGTAGAGCCCCAATAACGTCGACTGACCATTTTCACATTGTTCCTCTGAGGTAGGATTTAAAACATTTAAGACCTGTTAAGGACAAGATGATATTTTATTATCATTTCTTGGTGGAAAACCATAGTTGAAAGAGTGCAGGTCTTCCATGCGACTGAACCAGCCCCGCTGGCTCCACATGTCCGCCGCCTCCTCCCCAGCCACCCCCCCATCGCTGCAGGGGCGGCTGGTGGGCGGGAAGGGTTCGGTAGAGGGGTTGTTTAGTTAACTGATCAGGCAGCGGAGAAGCCAGGCACGGGGCCACAAGTGGGCGGCTCTTATTTTGGTTTGGTTTCATCACCGTTACCGTCGTCACTAACCTTTAAATCCCTGTGCACTATGCCATTTATGTGACAGTGATTTACACTTTCTAGAATCTGCTGTATGCAGTGACTGTGGAGGAGAGAGAGACCAGGCCAGAAGCAAAAAGAAGAGGAAGAGGGAGAAATGTCAGGAAACAAAGGCACTGGAAGAGGAGCACAGAGCACAACACATGAAACACTGGATCAGCAGAGAAAAAGTCTTGAGGGAACAGTCCAGCTCTCTGTGAGAAACCAGTTCTACAGCTGCTGATTTCAGTCTTGAATGGATGTCAACGACAGAACTGCACCAGGAGGAGGCCAACGCTGTTTTCTGGGAACTGGAAACGGGGGAGGCGGCTTCTCAAAGCTAGGAAACGCGTCTAATTCCAGCGGTCTTGCTTCATCGTTGTTAGACGTGCGGAAGTTAAACAAGCTAAAGCAGGAGCCGAAAGGAGGTCGTTTTAACGCACTTAAAGGGAAAGTTCCGTTTTTTACAACCTGGACCTTATTTCTGGCATTTTTTATGGTCGTATACTCACCCAGGCAAGTTTGGTGTCATTTGGAGTCCTTCGGAAGATATTAGGGGTTTTTTTGCGAGCCGCTTCTCCATATAACGGTAGTGAATGGGGCACAGCGGGACACAGACGATGCAGCGTCTAAATAACACATGATTGCCGCAAAACTCTTCATTTCTTTTATGAATCACTACATCTGGTTCCAGGACCTGTTGTCTACATCCGGGGCTGTGTGTGTAACAAATAAATCAGTTTGTAAACAAGACCTCTGAACTCATGACGTCATCTCTGTGCGCGCACTCTGTCCTCCGTTCAGTGAGCTCTTCAGCCGTATACTCTGTCTCAAAACGGTAAGGACGTCCATCATATTTCAAAGTCGTCGTCCACAACCTCAGAATTTGACAAATATTCAGACATGTTTCAAATAACTAACAGTAAACTAACAGTAGCGAACTCCAGCTGTACACGGAGCTGGGTCTGGCATGCGTGCATGTAGCAGTACGACTTGACAGTGACCCGTACAGTTACCAAGAACCAGTGGTCCATGGACATTAATATTTGGTACACTCAGTGAGAGTAAGGGGGCTGGTCTAGGGGGAAAGTTACGTCAATGCAGACCCTCTATTCAGAAAGTCTTGAAAGGAACCGATTACGGCGTGACTCCTGCGTGATCCGGAAGCCTTCAGGTAACTGGACGGCCTCACATGCAGCGCCTCTGTAACGTCGGGGGGATCCAGGTCATTCCCAGTGTCTTTAATTACCCCAACAAACCGATCCCGGGTCGCAGACGTGGCCTTATGTCGTGGTTTCTGCTGGTCTGGCAGAAACGCTAAACTCGGCTCACTCCTCCACTCCACAGCTGCTCAACTGTTCCCTCAAGTCTTTTTCTTAATCCTCTCTTAAAACAGAACACATCACATGCAGCTTTCACTTAGAACACAACACCAGCTGTCACTTTTACAACAATTTTCACAAAACCACCAAAACCCAATAAAGACACGGGAATAAGAAGCTGAGAGAAGTGGGGCCGTCATCAGAGAAACACATGACACCGAAGGCATGAGAGGCAGATACAAGGCTGAACTATCAACCACCAATTATGGCGCTTTTCCACTAGTACCTACTCAGCCCGACTCGACTCGGTTTGGTTCTTTTCCACCAGGGGTCTAAAGTGCAGAGTAGATACTTTTTCTACATCTACTCTGCCGAGGTTCTAAGCTGCTGAGTCGGCTGTATCTGACATCATCACACTACAGGCCACCGATTGGTCGGGGGGTTGGAGTCAGACGTCTGAGTCAGGAGGAGGAAATCAGAGAAAGATAGACTCTGATAGCAGCTTCTGGTTCATTTTATTCAACCAGCAATGGCAGCAAAAGTCTGTTTCATGATCCAACTTTGAGGTGCAGATGTTCATAAACCTGGTGCTGAGGAGAGAATTAAAAAGGGATCTAGACGGGCGATAAGGAACGACCAGATCTACCAGGAGCTCTGTCTCTTCATAGCTGCTCACGGCTCCAGCTGACTTTTCAGCAGCACAGAGACAAACTAACAAATTTAAAAGCGTCGCCGCTTGAAGTTTCTCTCACTCTCATTTTTTAACTTGATATTGAACACAGACCCAGCAGCACATACAGGACTGTCTCAGAAAATTTGAATATTGTGATAAAGTTCTTTATTTTCTGTAATGCAATTAAAAAAACAAAAATGTCATAAATTCTGGATTCATTACAAATCAACTGAAATATTGCAAGCCTTTTATTATTTTAATATTGCTGATTATGGTTTACAGTTTAAGATTAAGATTCCCAGAATATTCTCATTTTTTGAGATAGGATATTTGAGTTTTCTTAAAGGTATTGTGACATGAAAAACACATTTTTCTTGATTTTTTGTGTTTTGTTGGGTGTCTTGACATCAATTACACCCAAAAAACAACAAACTTTTAACATTCAGTGTATTGTGTGCTTTCTGGGATTTTCCGCATAACTGTGCAAAAACGGCGCACCTGGTTTGGTGGCGGGCCGTGACGTCAGGGCCCGCTAAATCACCGCCCCCTCTACCCAGCTCCTGCCTCCTCTCCTCTCCAGTGCACCATAAAGGCTGATTTATGGTTCCGCGTTACACCGACGCAGAGCCTACGGCGTAGGGTTACGCGGCGACGCGCACCGTACGCTGAACCCTACGGCGTAAGCTCTGCGTCGATTTAACGCGGAACCATAAATCAGGCTTAACACGGAGCTGTTTAGAGCCTCTTCTGTTCTAATCACCGGAGGACAACTGCTAAGAAGACCCACGGCCACTGACTGGACTTAAGATAAGGAGACACTGCTGCTTGCATGCCTTTATTTTTATGATTGTTTGCTGTGGACTGTCTGCTTCGCCGTGCTGCTTTTCCGTGCATGCTTCGCCTGTCGCTCCCCCGACGCCGCTGTGAGCGTATTGCTGGCGGGGAGCTGCGGCCCCGGTCCTCTGGTCCCGGTTGGACTTCATCACCGGGCTGTAGTCGCCCTGTCTGGGCTGTGTGTCGGTGTTTGTGATTCGGTGTGCGCGCGTGTGTGCGGAGACGCCGGCAGAAGTGTGTAGCGGTTGGGTTGGAGGAGGTTTGGAGGAGGAGCGGCGCAATGATTGACAGGAAAAGGGGAAAAGGAAGCGTTTTTCACGGGGCAAAAAAACACTGTAATAAAAAGCCAGGAAAAGAGTACTAGAGTGAAGTTTTTCTTGTTACACTCTTTTACACACATTTGAGGGATGTTGGCCAAGACTTTTAATAGTGTTAAAAGCATGTTAAAAATTATGTCACAATACCTTTAAGCTGTAAGCCATGATCAGCAATATTAAAATAATAAAAGGCTTGCAATATTTCAGTTGATTTGTAATGAATCCACAATGTATGACACTTTTGTTTTTGTAATTGCATTACAGAAAATCACAATATTCTAATTTTCTGAGACAGTCCTGTATATCATCTCCTCCAGGTTCTACATCTTTATTGTTGTTGTCTTCTTTGTTTAGATACACAATCAAATACGTCACAGCAGCTTCTCCAACCTCCTACTTCTGATGCAGGTGCTGAATTGTAGTGGAAAAGAAACCAGGCCGAGTTGAGATGAGTAAAGCCGAGTAGGTACTAGTGGAAAAGTGCCTTTAGTTACTTTTATGAGCATTTCACATCAAATTAGCAGGTTCATCATGTGACTGTTGTTCCGTTAGAAGGCGTGTGCTTGAATCTGCCTTCATGACTAAAGGAGAAGGACCAGCAGTCAGTCCGACAGAGACGTCACCGACCTGGCGTCGGCCTCGCTGTAGTACTCCCGGGCAACGATGTCCTCGAACAGCTCCCCGCCGGTGACCCTGCAGGACACACGGACACGGACAGACAAGCACACAATCAGAGACAAACTGTGGGAAAGAAAGGGGCTGGGACACGGAGGCCTCCAGTAGGTGATGTTTTACCGTTCACGATTTACCGTCAAAAAAATTCCCCACGGTAAGAATTTGTATCTCACGGTAAAAACGATAAATTCCCGTTGGTGACGTTTTTGTGTAAAACTGATTTATGGTTCTGTGGTTAAATCCACGCACAACGTACGTGAAGGAAGGAAGGAAGGAAGGAAGGAAGGAAGGAAGGGACCCAGAAAAAAAGGAAGGAAGGAAGGAAGGAAGGAAGGAAGGAAGGAAGGAAGGAAGGAAGGAAGGAAGGAAGGAAGGAAGGACGGACGGACGGACGGACGGACGGACGGACGGACGGACGGACGGACGGACGGAAGGAAGGACGGAAGGAAGGAAGGAAGGAAGGAAGGAAGGAAGGAAGGAAGGAAGGAAGGAAGGAAGGAAGGAAGGAAGGAACGAACGAACGAAGGATAAATTCCCGTTGATACGTGTTTGTGTAACAAACATGGAGGATCTGAATCATTCCAGTTTTGCAGTACAGGTGGACTCATTAGGTTTTTCTTAATTCAATTTTATTGGTGTAGTTTAGTAGTATTTAGTATCTTTTAGAGCAGTGATTTGGCTCCAAAGACTGAATGTGGTGATAGATTTATAGTTACAAAGGTGGAGTTGAATTGGTATTTCTTTTATCGTCATTTTTATCGTTATCGGGATAAATGCCAGAAATGATCGTGATAAATGTTTTAGTCCATACCGCCCATCCCTAGCCTCCAGACTCGTCACTGATGTTTCCCTTTTCTGTGTAAGAGGTGAAAACCCTCCCATGGCAGATATGCAGATCTGCTCCTTCACTACAGGCTCCGTGTTTGTTCAGCTGGAAGGAGGTCCAGCTTTTTCCGTGACTCAGATCCAAAGAGTCTTCCAAGTGCCACAGACGGGGACATCCATAATAGAAGGGAGCCACGGTAATAATTGAGTGTTGGATTGACGCTGTGAATGAGCTTTGAGAGGTCATCACGCCCCGCCTGAAGCCTGGAGCAGAACAGCGTGTTTTCTATTACACTCCAGCTCTTCTACAATAACAATCCGCTAACCCATTAGGAGTTGACCAAATCAGGGAAAATTGCTGTGTAATTTGTTCTGGCTCAGCTTTGTAGAGCCTAAGAAAACAGTCCCTCATCACCTGCCAGTGATTTCATCAGGTCATTTAGGCTCAGAGCCGTTGACGTAACAAAGGAACCCAATGGTCAGACTGCAACATGTTGGGAAAAACCCTTTTCCTCCCCTGAGGAGGTTGATTTGGTCTGAAACATCTGGCCAGCGGCAGCCCCCCCCCCTGAAAACCAGCAGAGGACTGACACACACTACGATACAGGGCTGCATCAGGATAGGGGGGACCCAACGCAAATCTGGCGGGAGTGGGCGGTTTGAACTTTGCTGCTAAAAAAAACACTGCAGGATTGGGATGTTTCCTAGCGACAACATGGAAATCAATGACGTGGAAAATAAACCTCAAACAAGGTCTTTACAAAACAAAGACAAAGCAAAGCAAGTCAGATATTTGGAGAAACTGCGGTTAGTGTCTGTGGAGCATCTTGGAAGAGAGACGGGGGATTGGAACATCAGTCGGTCAGCAACATTCTCTTCCTCCACAGATACTACTGGAGTTGAGGGGGGATGAGGGGGGATGAGGGGGGATGAGGGGGGATGGCATCCCCCCTGAAATAAAAACGGTCCAAATCATCCCCCCCTGAAATAAAAACGGTCCAAATCATCCCCCCCTGAAATAAAAACGGTCCAAATCATCCCCCCTGAAATAAAAACGGTCCAAATCACCCCCCCTGAAATAAAAATGGTCCAAATCATCCCCCCCTGAAATAAAAATGGTCCAAATCATCCCCCCCTGTAAAACTGCCATCCCTCCTTTCCATCCCTTATGTCATTTCATCAATGAAAGTGGTTTTACTGCTATTTCAACATTTAGAGTCATCACCAGAAAAATAACACCAGAAAATTAACTTTTTCTACTTATTTCACGTGAAAATCTACTTGAAACAGGTGAAATTGTTGTTTTTTCCAGTGATGAGTCTTGTTTTAAGTGTAATGAGATTTTTTTACTAAAATGAGACATTTTAACTAGAAATAAGACAAATATTCTTGTTAAGATTGTGAGTTTTTGCAGTGATCCATGTTACTTATCCTGTGAAGGACAGAGTCATATTGATAAGTTCAGAAAAGTGTTTTTTATTGTTGTGTTTTGATGTATTTGATGTAAGCCCAGTGGATATTTCAAGCTTACAGAAGGCTGCATTTAACTGCTGCTATGTCATTCCTGCAGTATTTCTGCAGCTGTTTTGGTCACTGCTATTATTTGTAATATATTATATTATTTGTAATCAGCACAAATTATCTGTCCCCATATGATAAAATCCACCATCCCTCCTGATTTTTTTTTACAACTCGAGTACTGCAGATATGTAATGGCCAAGCAATTAATTTGTTAAATTAATTAGTTTCGTTTGTTAACTTTGTTTACCTTAATTTATTTATTAGTGTTATTTCAGCCACTCACATCCTATTGCTATAAACTCGATCACATACTTGATGCGTGCGCGAAAGGTGAAATAGCTTGTGCGACGACAATGATGGATTTGCATCTAACTTTCGGTCAGGTGACCTATGAACTGTCAATTATCCATCAAGCTCCACAATGATCGTGTTAACATTAAATCAGATAGATTTGTCCAAGACATTTCTCTTGCGGGACGGGAGAAGACACAAAATCTATGCATCTCTATTATTGTGCGGCACGAATTCTCAGAGTTTTGCAGATGTGGGCGGTAGTGGTCAGAAATTCAGTGGGAGCAGGATGAATAAAACAGTCCTGCGCAGGGCTCTACACTACGACTCTAAACCTGTTGGAGCTGAACAACCTGGGAGACACATCAGGCTGGGCCTTCACCGGCCCAGAGGTCCGGCCTGCTCCAGGACAACCCGTCTCAGAGGGATCTCACTAGCGTAACCGCGCTCAGTTGTTTCTGTAGTTTGTTGTGCTGGTCTGCCCCCTTTTTTCTCTTTTGTGTATGTTTGCAGGCCGGAGCTTCAGGAGCTGCATGCTGACCTGCAGTCCCCCCTCTGATCATCCCACTGCTGCTTCCACCTGCCTGCAGTCCCCCCTCTGATCATCCCACTGCTGCTTCCACCTGCAGTCCCCCCTCTGATCATCCCACTGCTGCTTCCACCTGCCTGCAGTCCCCCCTCTGATCATCCCACTGCTGCTTCCACCTGTCTGTATGGATGTCTGCTATATGCTTGCTGACATCCAGCCCCCCCCCTCTTGCCACCTCAGTGTCTGCTGTCTACATCTGTTTATATAGCCATCCCTGTATTGCACCAGTTAGCCATTGTGTTTGTGTCTCTCCTTTCTCTGTTCTTCATTTTCTGTGTCTGTTCTCTCTTTTCCTGCCAAGTCTGGCCTCCACTAGGAGGGTCCCCCCTTATTATCCAGGTCCTGGTCCAGGTTTCTTCCCTCCTAAAGCGGAGTTTGGCTTAAGGTTTTTCTGCAGTCTGTTTCTGCTGTGCGTCAGGATGAATGAGACGTGTCGAGCCACCGTGCCACTAAATTTCACGGAGACTGAGATGGAGATGTTGTGGATGAGGTGGAGGCAGAAAAACTACATTATTTGGTGGTCACAGTAGTGGCATCACTAACAAAAAGAAAGCGAGTGAGTGGCAGCACGTCGTTGCTACGCTAAACGCCTTGAGTGCCACGGACAGATCTGTGGTTGAGCGATAGCGCTAAAACTTTTCAGATTATGAAGCTCAAGAATGAGATCAAGTCATATTTAGGCAGAAACAACTTTTCATTAACTGTATTTGGCCTTCAATCAATTTTTGGCAGGTAAAAAGACCCATTTTCAGGGGAGAAATCAGATTCTGGCAGGTAATCACATTTTGGCACGACACTGGCACGGCGTGTCCTGCACCGCGGCTGCAGCAGCAGCACCAGTACCAGTACCAGTACCAGTACCAGCACCAGAGTCCTGACTGACGCTGAGCTTCAAACACAGAGGGACACGATCAGCGCCATTATATTATAAGTCTGATATGTGATGACATTAACAGTATGACATGAATCTGGCTTCATTTCAACACCTCACCGTCTGCGTCGCCAGTTCCCCTTATCTTCAAAATGTTCCTGCGCTAGGATCAAAGTTTGCGTAAAGATACGCGCATTTTTCCGTTAGTTTTTTTTTCTTTAAATCCCAACCTTTGCGTAGAAGGTGGCTTGCGCATCTTTCAAGCCCTGTTTTGTGCACACGCAAGCTTTATAAATGAGGCCCCTGGTCTATGGAAAGCACCTAGAGACAACTTACTGTTGTAATAGACGCTATATAAATAAAATTTAATTGGACGAATTTGTATCTCACGGTAAAAACAATAAATTCCTGTTGATGACGTTTTTGTGTAAAACTGATTTATGGTTCTGTGTTAAATCCACGCACAACGTACGTGAAGGAAGGAAGGAAGGAAGGAAGGAAGGAAGGAAGGAAGGAAGGAAGGAAGGAAGGAAGGAAGGAAGGAAAGATATGAGCCAGAAAGAAAGAAAGAAAGAAAGAAAGAAAGAAAGAAAGAAAGAAAGAAAGAAAGAAAGAAAGAAAGAAAGAAAGAAAGAAAGAAAGAAAGAAAGAAAGAAAGAAAGAAAGAAAGAAAGAAAGAAAGAAAGAAAGAAAGAAAGAAAGAAGATTCCCGTTGATGAGGTTTTTGTGTAACAAACATCTGAGTCATTCCAGTTTTGCAGTACAGGTGTAACTCATTTAATTGGTTTTTATTAATTCAATGTAATTGGTGTAGTTTAGTATTTAGTATCTTTTACAGCAATGATTTGGCTCCAAAGACTGAATGTGGTGATAGATTTATAGTTACAAAGGTGGAGTTGAATTGGTATTTTTTTATCGTCATTTTTATCGTTATCGGGATAAATGCCAGAAATGATCGTGATACATTTTTTAGTCCGTACCGCCCATCCCTAAACTGTATGGATGTCTGCTAGATGCCTGCTGACATCCTGACCTGCAGCCCCCCCTCTGATCATCCCAGTCCCTGCTTTATCTCCTAGACCTCATCCCTGGGGGTTTTTACATGCTGCACTCAGATGATTTTATATACACATATGCACACGGCGTGTGTCCCATGAGGCGGGATTCCCATCCGACTGGCAGCTGCCACGGTCCATCACCTTCCAGGGAAGATCCGAGTTCTCCGCACGTGTTGGACCACGTGGACTAGAACCAGAGGTGGTAGTAACGAGTTATATTTACTCCGTTTCATTTACTTGAGTACGTTTTGGGAAATGTTGTACTTTTAGGAGTAGTTTTGAATCACTATACTTTTTACTTTTACTTGAGTAGATTTGTGAAGAAGAAACTGTTCCTCTTACTCCGCTACATTAGGCTACGTTGAGCTGTTACTTTTCTTTTATCCCTTTTATCCACGTACGCGTCAATCTCATGACATCACTGAGTGATTCTTTGGGAAAAATGTTAGTTTTTGCATGTTTTGTTACATTTACACAGACTCAAACACACACAGAGTTTCTATGAGTTCATGTTTGTTCTAGTTCTGCTGGTTAAAAAAGAAAAGTACAAAGGCTGGACATTTTGTGCTACTTGTGCTTAATTTATTTTTTTATTCTGTTATTTTATTTATTTTATTATTTATTCAAGTACTTGAATTTACTTTATTATTTTAATTTAAGCTTTTTTTTATTCATTTTAATTTATTTTATTATTTTATTGATTTCATTTGCCTGAAGATGATTATTTTGTACTTTTGTCTGTTTCAATGGTTGTGTTAAAAAAATAAATCAGACGTTACTCAACAGTTACTCAGTACTTGAGTAGTTTTTTCACCAAGTACTTTTTTACTTTTACTCAAGTAATTATTTGGATGACTACTTTTTACTTACTGAAGTACTGAAGTAACAGTACTTGAGTAATATTTTTAGCTACTCTACCCAGCTCTGACTAGAATGCACGTGTCTCTATAGTCCAGGGACCAGAGCCCACACTTTCACTGGTCAGCACCACTCAAGGTGACAAAACCTACATGATTTTTGAAAAGATCCATGTCTATAGATAGTATGTATGTATGTATGTATGTATATAGTATGGGTATATTATACATATTCCAGTTTTTGTATTTTGTGTCTCTGTTGTTCCTAGATGAAACAGGGATAAAAGATAGTATATCATTTACACATCATTGTTTATAGTTTAAAGAGCTGCAGTGACCTCTATGTTGGTCAGAAAGATTCACATCTTAGCTTGAATGAAAGCTTAAAAGGTCTCCTTTAAAATGATACCAAAGACAATATAGTGAAACATTGACAGATTTCCTGTACATGAGTCTAAACCAGGATATGCAGCAGCATCTAAAATGTAATTTTCTGAAGGGGATGGTAACTTCATGAGATGATAACTCTGATCCAGCTGCCACTCAGGAAGGTTATTATACCAGAATATCATCTACAGACATGGATATATTCAAAAATCAGAAGCAAGTTTTGTCACCTTGAGTGGTGCTGACACTAGCGGCCTACTAGTAGCATGTGATGTGTGAGGGTCAGAGTGAAACACTTACAAGTCAAAGACCAGATAGTGGAATCCTTCCTCTGATATGCTGTCATGGAGACGCACTGTGGGGGAGGAGGGAGACAAATGGAAGTTACTCAGTCTGATTCAAACTTTTCCAGCACAGAGAAGGTGTGAGAGGAGCAGAAGCTCCGTCTGCATCTCACCAGCACGAGGGAGGGAGTTCTGCTCCTAGCAATGTGGGGAAAACCACAGTGATATCCCCCCCCCCCACATCAGTTAACCCTTGTGCTGTCTTCGGGTCAAGGAAGGAGGAAGAGAAGAAGGGAGGAAAGAAGGAAGGAAGAATGAAAATAAGGAAGGAAGGAAGGAAGGAAGAATGAAAAGAAGAAAAGATAGAAGGAAGGAAGGGAGAAAAGAAGGAAGGATGGTAGGAAGGAAATAAGGAAGGAAGAAAAAGAAGGGAGAAAATAAGGAAGGGAGAAAAGAAGAAAGGGAGGAAGGAAGGAAGAATGAAAAGAAGGAAAGAAAGAAGGAAGGGAGAAAAGAAGGAAGGAAGGAAGGAAGGAAGGAAGGAAGGAAGGAAGGAAGGAAGGAAGGAAGGAAGGAAGGAAGGAAGGAAGGAAGGAAGGAAGGAAGGAAGGAAGGAAGGAAGGAAGGAAAGAAGGAAATAAGGAAGGAAGGAAGGAAGGAAGAAAATAAGGAAGGGAGAAAGGAAGGAAGGAAGGAAGTAAGTAAGTAAGTAAGTAAGTAAGTAAGTAAGTAAGTAAGTAAGTAAGGAAGGAAGGAAGGAAGGAAGGAAGGAAGGAAGGAAGGAAGGAAGGAAGGAAGGAAGGAAGGAAAGAGGAAGGGAGAAGGAAGGAGAGAGCAGGAGGAAAGAAGGAACTAGGTCATTTTGACCCAAAGACAGTACCAGGGTTAAACCTTTTCTCCACCACGGTGGAGTTCCAGTGACGATCTCAGGAACAGTTGCTTTCAGGATTCAACATTCTTTATTGGCATTGTTCATATGCAACAAAATTACAGGTGTTTCATGGCAGGTTTAATTGTTTAATTATGATCCCCATTAGCTACAGCAGGACTGCAGATATTCTTCCTGGGGTCCCCCAACATTTTAAAACAATACAGTACTAAACATAACATAATAAAAGCAAATCCAAATACATTTCCACTAGATAAAGAGAATATCAAATTAAAAATACTGTGCAAAAAAGCAGAGACATTCCACAAAATGAAGACAGTGAAATGAGAACAAAACACAAAACTAAAACGAGTTCATCTGAGGTCGTCAAAAAGTCTGAAAAGCAGTCCACAATTTCATTTCATTTATAGTCTAGAACTTCACAACTGATCTAATACAGAAAAATAGAAAGAAAAAAATAAATTCAACAACAGTCATAACCAACTATGTTTCAATTTCCAGCATGTCAGGCAATCAGTCTCCGGTGCTGTTCTTATAAAAGTGCAGAGTAAGATAAGTAAAAATATGAATATGGAATGGAAGCAAGGCCGCAACACAACCCAACCCAACCGTCTGCAGATGTCACTTTTACATCTGCGTATGTGAGAGTTGGTTTGCTTTTCCAGAATGCTCCAGTCTTGTATGCAGGACATTCTGTGTTAGAATAATTGACCATAAAGTAATCTCATATTTACTCCAATTGCCTTTCCATATAAACTAAGCTTGTTTGGTGTGTGTACAACTCAAATCTCCAGTGTGTTATGCAGATGGGAGAAGTCCGATAATGTGACTGCGGATGAAGTCATCAAAGAACTATCTGTGCAAAACAAGGACTGCTCCCCCAGTTGAAGACGTTGCTGTTTCAAGGTCAAGGAGGAGCAATATCTATCAAGTTGAAGTGTAAACGTGAAGAACTGCAGCCGTTTTCCCTCTCCCTTATGGCACTTTTCCACTAGCACCTACTCAGCCCGACTCACCTCGGTTTGGTTCTTCTCCACCAGGGGTCTAACGTGCCGAGTGGATACTTTTTCTGTAACTATTCTGCCGAGATTCTAAACTGCTGAGTCGATTTTTAGGAATTAATATGAGAATCGATTTAGAATCAGAAAAATCTGCATGTTTTTCCACACTTTCAAATTAAGCAGGGAGGAGGAAGGAGGAAGGAAGGAAAGAAGGAAGGGAGGGAGGAAAGAAGGAAGGAAGGAAAGAAGGAAGGAAAGAAGGAAGGAAGGAAAGAAGGGAGGAAGGAAGGAAAGAAAGCAGGAGGGGAGAAAAGAAGGAAGGAAGGGGGAGAAAAGAGGGGAGGAAGGAAGGAAGGAAGGAGGGAAGGAAGGAAGGAAGGAAGGAGGGGAGAAAAGTAGGAAGGAAGGAAGGAAGGAAGGAAGGAAGGAAGGAAGGAAGGAAGGAAGGAAGGAAGGAAGGAAGGAAGGAAGGAATGAGGGGAGAAAAGAAGGAAGGGAGGGAGGAAAGAAGGAAGGAAGGAAGGTAGGAGGGGAGAAAAGAAGGAAAAAGGAAGGATGGAAGGAAGGGAGGAAAGAAGGAGGGGAGGAAGGAAGGAAGGGAGGAAGGAAGGAAAAAAGAGGAAGGGAAGAAGGAAGGAGAGAGCAGGCAGAAAGAAGGAAGGAAGGGAGAGAAGAAAGAAATAAGGAAGGAAGGAAATAAGGAAGGAAGGAAGGAAGGAAGGAAGGAAGGAAGGAAGGAAGGAAGGAAGGAAGGGAAAAAGAAGGAAAAAGGAAGGATGGAAGGAAGGGAGGAAAGAAGGAGGGGAGGAAGGAAGGAAGGGAGGAAGGAAGGAAAAACGAGGAAGGGAAGAAGGAAGGAGAGAGCAGGCAGAAAGAAGGAAGGAAGGGAGAGAAGAAAGAAATAAGGAAGGAAGGAAGGAAGGAAGGAAGGAAGGAAGGAAGGAAGGAAGGAAGGAAGGAAGATAGGAAAGAAGGGAAAAAAGAAGGAAGGAAGGAAGGAAGGAAGGAAGGAAGGAAGGAAGGAAAAAAGGAAGGATGGAAGGAAGGACAGAAGGAAGGAAGGAAGGAAGGAAGGAAGGATAGAAGGAAGGAAGGAAGGAAGGAAGGAAGGAAGATAGGAAAGAAGGGAAAAAAGAAGGAAGGAAGGAAGGAAGGAAGGAAGGAAGGAAGGAAGGAAGGAAGGGAAAAAGAAGGAAAAAAGGAAGGATGGAAGGAAGGACAGAAGGAAGGAAGGAAGGAAGGAAGGAAGGATAGAAGGAAGGAAGGAAGGAAGGAAGGAAGGAAGGAAGGAAGGAAGGAAGGAAGGAAGGAAGGAAGGAAGGAAGGAAGAAAAGAAGGAAGGAAGGAAGGAAGGAAGGAAGGAAGGAAGGAAGGAAGGAAGGAAGGAAGGAAGGAAGGAAGGAAGGAAGGAAGGAAGGAAGGAAGGAAGGAAGGAAGGAAGGAAGGAAGGAAGGGAATTCTCTGAGCTCATCTGTTGGATTACGATTAACGGTATTGGTGGCGATGTAAAGACTTCTTCTTCTGTTGGCTGGTAAATACTCCTGCTCCTCCTGGAGCTGCAGGAGTTAAATGACCATGCTGCTCTAAAGTTAAAAGTGTGGCTGATGTCTGTGTAAATGGGCGTCCAAACCCACCACACTTTCAGATAATGCTCAATTTAACCAAGCACTCCTTTTTCCAAGTGGGAGTGAATCCGACTCAGATCCTGACAAAAGACCTAGAAGGGAAAATATCAGCAATTACTCGCTCCTCTGCTGTTTCCTCGTCCACAGAGCTGCAGTTCTGGCTGGGAAGACCCAGCAGAACCAACAGGCCAAACAACAAGAAAATACCAGTTTTCAGCGTGAGCGGGAGTCGTTATGGAGGTGCTAATTACAGCTAATTACAGCTAATTACAGCCATCACAGGGCAAAGAGGGAGGAGAGAAGGGTTGGTTGGAGTGATTCTGTATGTGTGAGCAGTACTGGAGTTGAGGGGGGATGAGGGGGGATGGCACCCCCCCCTGAAATAAAAACGGTCCAAATCACCCCCCCTGAAATAAAAACGGTCCAAATCATCCCCCCTGAAATAAAAACGGTCCAAATCATCCCCCCTGAAATAAAAACGGTCCAAATCATCCCCCCTGTAAAACTGCCATCCCTCCTTTCCATCCCTTATGTCATTTCATCAATGAATGTGGTTTTACTGCTATTTCAACATTTAGAGTCATCACCAGAAAAATAACTTATTTGACAATTTTCACCTGTTTCAAGTCAATTTTCACTTGAAATAAGTAGAAAAATCTGCCAGTGGGACAAGATTTATCTTCTTATTACAAGCAAATAAGGACATGTGCGTCGCCGCGTAACCTACGCCGTAGGGTCTGCGTTGGTGTAACGCGGAACCATAAATCAGCCTTAATAGTGTACGCAGCCGCTGCTTTTCTGCCCGGAGAGGCTTTGTCTCCTCCCCTGCTACACGTCATTCAGGCAGCCAATCAGCACAGAGCCTCATTATCATAGCCCCGCCCACTCAGAATCACTCAAAGATAATGAGGTTAGAAGCAGTAAAGATAAAGACATGGCCCAGAGGCTGAATTTCTAATTTATTTAGAAAAAACAATCAAAAGCTTGTTTTTAAGACATTCAAGGCCTGTTTAAAATAGATATTAAATGCCATAATAGGTCCCCTTTAAGTTGTATTCTGCTTATATTGTCTTAACTTTTTCTGAAATTGCACATTAGGCATCTTCCATTTACAGATTAGCCTTACATTTCTTTGAAATGCCTTAAACTCACAGTAACTCCACATACAGTAACATCATGTGAGGAGAGACAATGAAGCAGTCAAGACAATCTGAGCATCCCTTACCGATGTTGGAATGCTTGAGCAGGCGGCAGATCCGGGCCTCTCTCTCCAGCTTCTGGTGATCTGCAGGGACACAAACACACACGTTTGTCTGCTGAATCCTCATGAAAGCATTCACACTTTTTCACTGCCAAAAACAAAGACAAACTATAGGAAGAGAACGGTGACGTACAGAGCTATGTATGAATGGAACTTACTTCCCAAACACTTTGATCACTGCTAGCATAAAAGAATTCAAATTATTAGTAAAGAAACATCTCTTAAACAAATACATATAAAACTTATTTAATTATTATTAAATGCTATACGTTTACTGAAAATGGTCATGGGTTCAAGTTACGATAAGTTATTATTCGATGACTATACATTGTTTGAATTGGTTGATGTTATTTAAAGAAGGTGTGATTTTGTATTGTAATGCATTACATCTAAATGTTTAACAGAAGGACTGTAACCTTAATGTGAGTGTCAAAAGGAGCACTGGTCTTATTTTGACAGAAATCTAGAATATATTTTGTAGTTGAATTTCCTTTTTTTTCCTTTTTTCTTTTCTATGTTTCTTTTCTTTACTACCTCTTCAGGTTTGCTTTGAATTTTTTGTCTTGTATTGTATATTATGTGTCGGACCCCAGGAAGAATAGCTGCAGTTTTGCTGCAGCTAATGGGGATCCAAATAAAACTATAAACTATAAACACTTCTCTACAGTTTCTACAATCTAAACAGCGCTCACATTCCCGGCCGCTGCTGGAAACGCACGGCGGGAAAACCAACAGTTGTACGACTCCTTGTTCAGAGCACTGAATCTACTGAAAACCATCCAAACCAAGTCTCTGTCCAAATCACAAACTTAATCCTCAGTCAGAAAACCACATTTGATCAACATTTTTATGTCATAACTGTAGGTTTCAGCAGTCCTGTGAACGCTCTGCTGAGACGTTCAAATTCGTGAATAGAACATCCGCTTGGGAAAACGCTTGGCTGTTACATTTGCACACCGCCATTTCTCCATTTACAGTCTCAGCTGTCACATATGGAGCAAAGCTAAGACCACGGCAGCTACAGAAACCAACCAATGGACCGCTCTGGCTTTCCTCACAGCAGCAGACGGCTCAAGGCTCAAGGCCCTCCCCAGAACTTCTGCTGGGTTCTAACCAGTGTTGGGACTAACGTAGGGCTGGGCGATTAAACGATCTCGATTTACGATCAAATTAAGTTCGATCACGGTGATCAGCTGTGGGTATACTTTCTCGATCACGTGCAAAACATGCTGCAGCAAAGTGCACGACAACCAATCACAACCCGCTTTCCTGGCACCGCGCTGTCTGCATTAATTGATCGTGCGCATGACATGCCGCGGCAAGTTGCATGACCATAGGAGCACATTTTCTTTTAGCCTCTGGCGTACCGGGACCTTTTACGGCGTACCAGGACTTCTCATGAGCTCACAGTACTCTGTTCTCTCCTTGCGATAGTGGCGTCGCAACGCGACTGCCCCTCGTGAGACGTTCACTCGTAAAGCCTGATTAATGGTTCCGCGCTAAATCGACGCAGAGCCTACGCCGTATGGTACGCGGCGACGCACAACGTACGTGCGCGTCGCCGCGTACCATACGGCGTAAGGTCTGCGTTGGTGTACCGCGGAACCATAAATCAGTTTACGGAGGTCCCGGGAGTCGAGAGTGTGCCAGAAAGCAATACAAAGAACGCGAAGAAGAAGAAGATATTTTAATCTTTCTTTAAAAGTGGAGAGGAGGGCTTCCGGTTGGTGAGCAGATGGAGTAGACGCGTTTCGCGAGTGCTCCCGTGAGTGCCAAACTTTTTAAACCACCAAGCCCTCAAACTTTCAAAATTTTTACTTTAAAAAGGATTCCCTGTTGCTGTTTTTCTTTTTTTTTTTGTCTCGAACGAGCCCACTTACCTCCGAGATGGCTTCGAAGAGCGGCAAGTCGGGCAAGAAGGACGACGCTGGCGCTGTCTTAACCCTGGCGGCCATTACCACGTTGCTGGAGGAACACCGCGCTGCCCTGGCCGCCGAGTTCAAAAATACTTTCAGTCAGCTCGACTCCAAACTCGACCAAACGCGGCTCGCGGTCGAGGACCATGGCCAACGGGTTTCGTCCCTTGAACTCGCCACAGAAGACCTCAGCCAGCGAGTTACGGACCTTGAAGGCATCTGCTCGACTCTACGGGATGATAATGCTCGGCTGAAGGCCAAGGTGGTGGATTTGGAAAGCCGAAGCAGAAGGCAGAACATCCGTATCCTGGGCTTACCGGAGTCGACCGAGAGCGATTCTCCGGCGGCTTTCTTCTCCAAGCTGCTGTGTGAGGTGTTCGGGAACGATACGCTGCCGTCACCGCCAGAGATAGACAGAGCGCACCGCTCTCTCGCCGCCAAGCCGGCCCCGGGACAGAGACCGCGTCCGGTCATCATCCGCCTTCACCGGTACCAGACGAAGGATATCCTCATCAGGGAGGCGCGCCGGAGGGGAAAGTTGGAATATCGTGGCCAGCCCATCCGGGTCCTGGAGGATTACAGCCCCGAAGTTGCCAGCCAACGAGCGGAATACAGCGGAGTCATGTCGGAGCTCTACCAGCTGGGTCTGAGGCCGGCTCTGCTCTTCCCCGCCCGGCTCCGGCTCACGCTGTCCGGGGGGGCCAGGAAGTGGATCGGCTCTGTGGATGAGGCGCGCAAATTCATCACGAGTCGCAGCAAAGCTTCAAACCCGCCGTAACGGGACTGTTGGAGGCTGCCACGGCTCCGCCTGCAGCCCGGTGCGGCTCACTGACGCTCACGGACTGACTTTTTTTTCTCTCTCTTTTTTTTTTTTTTACGTGAGTCACATTATTCCTGAGGGGAGGGTGAGTAACCCCGCGACAACCAGTATTTTCTCTGTTGTTAGTTGGACTGCCCCTTTGCAAATATTATTAATTTGCAGTTATTTTTGGCCATTTGAGGGAAGAGGAAAAATAAGTGGTGAAGAGGGAGAGAAAAAAAAAAAAAGCTTTTCCGATTTACCTATAAGTTTTGTAATAATTGTAAGCTGTTAACCTTACTTTTACGCTGCTTAAGTCGGACGTTTTATATTTTATATTTTTGTAAAAATATTTCTGGGCTCATATCGGGACTTCCAGGTCAAGATTTGAGAGGGTATTCCTTTTTTTTTATTTACATCTACACGTTTTAAGGTGCTAATAGGTATACACCCATGATACGGGAGCAAAAGCTATTAGTGTGTAGGATAGGAAGATGTGTTATTGCACTATGTTTGTTTTGAAGAGCTTGCTGCTTTTTTTTTATTTTTCTATAGCAGCTGTCTTAGTTGGGGAGGGTGGGTCGGGGGGATATGTCACTGCCAGAAACTTTGCATTAACTCTTTTCAACTCATTACTTAATGTGGGTCACATTCAACCTCCTTTCCGTTCTCTTTTTTTCTGCCTAGGTCATTGTGCACACCTAATTTTTCTTCTTAGATATTATGAGTAGATACTTGAAGTTGGTGAGCTGGAATGTTAAGGGTCTGAATCACCCTGTTAAAAGGAAGAGGATCTTCTCACATCTAAAACACCTTAAAACAGAAATAGCCTTTCTACAAGAAACTCATATTCGCAGTTCTGATAATAGCCGCCTGTTCCCGAGGTGGTCAGGGCAGAGATTTCACTCCTCCTTTCAAGCTAAAGCCCGAGGAGTTTCAGTTCTGATCAGTCAGGATGTTTCATTTGAGCAGCACAATGTGATTTCTGACAAGTTTGGTCGCTACGTGATCGTTTCTGGGAAATTATTCAATACATTGGTCGTACTTGTGAACGTTTATGCCCCTAATTCAGATGATGCAGTCTTTTTTGAACGACTGTTTTCACTGCTCCCTGACCTTAATACATATTCTCTCATACTGGGTGGTGATTTTAATTGCTGGCTCGACCCAGTCCTAGACCGATCCTCTACCAACCCCGGCACAGCAAGTAAGTCAGCCCGTCTTATTCAGGCGTTCCTTTCTGACTACGGTGTTTGTGATGTGTGGCGTTCTTTACATCCATGTGACAGAGAATACTCCTTTTTCTCACAAGTGCACCACACATACTCGAGGATTGATTATTTTTTTATTGATAATCAACTGATTCCCCTGGTCCATTCCTGTGCTTATCAGAGCATTGTCATTTCCGACCACGCTCCTGTGGTTCTAACCATGTCCCTTCCTGACCTACCTCAGAGAGACAGACAGTGGCGATTCAATTCAACTCTGCTGTCGGACACAAATTTTGTTAAATCAATGGAAACGGAAATAGCCTTTTTCCTATCCACGAATATGACTCCAGGAATGTCTAGTCTAACTGTCTGGGATTCCCTCAAGGCTTGTCTCCGGGGACAGATTATATCCTACACTGCTAGGGTGAGGCAAAAATCTTATAGGGAGCGATCAGACCTTGCCCGCCAAATTAAAGAGGTCGATGAAGAATATTCTCGGACTAAATCCCCAGATCTTTACAAAAAGCGGCTAGAACTTAAAACTAAATTTGACCTGCTTACCACTCACCCAATTGAACAGTCACTTCTGAAAAGTAAAACCAGGTTTTATGTTTATGGAGACAAATCTGACAAATTATTAGCCAACCAACTTAAAGGCTCTAAGGCTAAACAAAATATTTCTAAGATTCGATTACCAAATGGCCATGTAACTACAGACCACTTACTCATAAATGAAGCATTCAGGGACTTTTATACCCAGCTATACACCTCGGAATCTCAGACTGACCGAGATGAGATTGCGGACTTTTTAAATAGTCTTAGTATTCCCAGTCTTTCACCAGATCTAAGGAAGACATTAGAAGAACCGATATCCCTGATGGAAATTACTCGAGCCATTTCTTCACTGCAGTCGGGTAAATGTCCTGGCCCTGATGGCTTCCCGGCGGAATTTCTAAAGAAATTTTCTAATTTGCTTTCCCCATTGCTATCTTCAGTTCTTTCAGAATCCTTCAGCCACGGTTCCCTCCCTCCTTCTTTTTCGGAGGCCTGCATCACCCTCATAGCTAAAAAAGGGAAGGATCCTACTGAATGCGCCTCCTACAGGCCCATCTCCCTCTTAAACACAGATGCTAAAATCCTAGCTAAAGTCCTAGCCCATAGGCTGGAGAATGTCCTCCCCACATTTATATCTGAAGACCAAACTGGCTTCATTAAAGGTAGGCAGTCTTACTTCAACACAAGGCGACTGTTCAATATTATCTACTCTGCCTCTGAGGCTATCCCTGAATGCGTTGTCTCTCTGGATGCGGAGAAAGCATTTGATCGCGTCCAATGGGATTATCTCTTTGCTGTGCTGGACAGGTTTGGTTTTGGTCCGAACTTTGCTCTGTGGATTAAACTTCTCTATTTACACCCAACAGCCTCAATTCGTACTAACTCTCAACGGTCAAAACCATTTAATCTGCATCGTGGAACCCGTCAGGGGTGCCCCCTTAGTCCCATGCTTTTTGACATGGCTATCGAACCGCTTGCCACAGCGCTCCGATCTTGTGAGGATGTGTCCGGTATCTGGAGAGGTGGCAGGGAACATAAGGTCTCGCTTTATGCCGATGACCTCTTGCTTTTCATCTCTCACCCTCTGGCCTCATTACCCCCTGCGCTGTCACTTCTCAGTCAGTTTGGGAAACTCTCAGGCTATAAACTGAATCTCAGCAAAAGTGAGCTTTTCCCTACCAATCTCGAATCGCATGCTTTAGACCTTTCCAATTTTCCCTTTAAAATCGCAAATGACAAATTCTCCTATTTAGGCATATCGGTGACAAGGAAACACAAAGACCTGCTCCAAGACAATCTTATCTCATTGTTAAATGAGACCAAACAAACCCTTACACAATGGTCACCCCTGTCAATGTCTCTTGTGGGTCGCATCAATTCAGTCAAAATGACCATTTTACCTAAATTTTTGTACCTTTTCCAGACCTTACCACTCTTTATTCCTGGTTCTTTTTTTCAGTCCCTTGACTCAGTTATATCTTCATACCTATGGCGAGGTAAACGGCCACGTTTGAACAAAACTCACCTTCAAAAAATTAAGTCTGCAGGTGGTCTGGCCCTCCCAAACTTTCGTTATTACTATTGGGCTGCTAACCTGCGCTGCCTTGCATTCTGGTCCTTCCACTGCGACGGCGCTGACCGCCCTGACTGGGTGGCGATGGAGTTACATCCAACTGATGACCTGTCAATTCCTGCCCTACTCGGCTCCTCACTTCCACTTCCTTCACTTAAATCAATCAAAAACCCAGTGGTTAAACATTCTCTTAGAATTTGGGCCCAATTTAGGAAGTTTTTTGGTTTTCACAGCTTCTCTCTTCTTAGCCCCATTGCATCAAATCACTCTTTCAAACCATCCCTTGAGGACCCCACCTTCCAGGAATGGCACAGGAGGGGTATGATTCGTTTTAAAGATATGTTCATAGACGGCACCGTGGCATCTTTTGAGCAGTTAAGTAGTAAATTCGGCCTTCCAAAATCACATTTCTTTAGGTATCTTCAGGCTAGACATTTTGTTCTTTCCCAGACACCCAGCCCTGGTGCATCGATAGGCTTGACCACAGTTGACAAAGTTCTTGCCACAGACCCATTCAAAAAGGGGCTCATTTCGTCTTTCTATGGCATGTTGCTGGATCTTAAGAGTGCCCCTACAGATAAACTCAAAGCAGCATGGGAGCAGGACTTAGGGCTTCCCTTATCAGAGGATACCTGGGAGTCCATACTCAAACTGGTTAATACAACCTCCCTGTGCGCACGTCACTGCTTAATTCAGTTTAAAGTGGTACACAGGGCTCATATTTCCAAAGCAAAGCTATCCTCCATGTACCCAGATATTAGTCCATACTGTGTAAGATGTAAAGTAGCCGAAGCCTCTCTCATCCACATGTACTGGTCCTGCCCATGTCTAAATAAGTACTGGATGGAAGTATTTCATACTCTCTCTCTGGTGCTTAAAATCAGATTAGAACCAAACCCACTGACTGCCCTGTTTGGGGTCATGGAGGGAGGAAGGAAGTTAACCACTGCACAGGGGCACACTTTGTCTTTTGCCTCCCTTTTGGCTCGTCGGGCAATTCTGTTCAGGTGGAAGGATCCCTTCCCTCCTACTCGTGCACAATGGCTGGAAGACATCATGTCCTGCTTAAAACTGGAGAAAATTAGATACTCGCTTCAGAAATCAAATAAGTTCCAGAAAGTGTGGGGACCTTTTCTAGAAGCATTCCAGACCCTGTGAACTATACTTCATATTTCTTTTGTATTCCTAGTGCAGGCTTTTGATGTTAGAGTGACCTCATATTGTGATTAGTAATCTGGCAGTGACAGGGGAGGGATTAGTTTGGTCTGTAGTTTGTTTTTGTTACTATTTTATATTTTTTCATACTGTTTAATTGTTTTTTATATTTTGTACACTGGTGTATGCTATGATTAACATGCCCATGCCTACTCAAAATATTTGTAATCGACATGCAGCATTTCACCTTTTTTTACTCTGTGAAAATTCCAATAAAAAGATCTTGAATTAAAAAAAAAAAGTGGAGAGGAGGAGAAGGATTCAAGGATTCAAGGAGGGGAATACAAGGAGCTGAGGGGGATCCCGGACACCAGAAGCTCTGAAGCCTGCTAAAAGCTGTCCATCAAAATCAACCCCCCCCCCCTTCCCGAAATAAAAATGAATGTGGTTTTACTGCTATTTCAACATTTAGAGTCATCACCAGAAAAATAACAGCAGAAAAAATAACTTATTTGTACTCATTATAAGCAAAAAAAATCTTGTTCCACTGGCAGATTTTTCTACTTATTTTAAGTGAAAATCTACTTGAAACAGGTGAAAATTGAGGTTTTTTCCAGTGATGAATCTTGTTTTAAGACTAATGAGATTTTTTTTACTAAAATAAGACATTTTAACTAGAAATAAGACAAATATTCTTGTTAAGATTTTGAGTGAACAATATTAGTGGCTTGATATTCTGTGCACTGTTTTTGTTCACAGTTCTGCAGGTTTTACAGTTCACTCACTTGCACTTTTTTGGTTGGTTTACATTTTAAATTATCATGAACATTTTTTTTGTCTGCTAAAACTACTTGAAACTTTTTAAAACTGCTTAAAACTACCTGTTTGTTGTGACATTTTCTATATGGCTCTTGTTAAAACATGCTGTTTGCTTTATTTGTTAATAAAAAAAAACAACTAATCTCTGGATTCTTTCTATTTTATTCCAGAAGAGAGGGGGGATCTTCTGATTTAAAAAATCGTGATTAAAAATCGAGATCATTCAATATGGGAAAAAAAATCGTGATCACTTTTTTTGCTATATCGCCCAGCCCTAGACTAACGCGTTATTTAGTAACGCATTACAGTAACGCGTTACAGTAACGCCGTTAGTTTTGCGGTAACTAATACTCTAACGCATTACTTTTTAAACTCAGTAACGCAGTTACCGTTACCAAACGGTGAGTTACTCCTTATTTCTGGCTACAGTGAAGCTTTTTTCCCCCACACGCGGAGACCGGAGGAAACGTAGTGTTTGTGTTCAAAAACATGACGGTCATGAACCAAGAGAAGGAGAGTTTCACAACGTGGAGATATTGTTATTACAGCAAACCCTGGTTTTTCGCAGGGGTTACGTTCCAAAAAGAACCCGTGGTAAGTGAAATTCTTTTTACAATTATTATAGAAGGCTTCAAATAACGTAGATCAGCACCGCCTTGCACGTATTACACTATTCTTCTGAGCCACTGCATCCCACCCTGTAGCGTCTTTTTCTCCTAAAGCCGCGGTGCAGGGGTGTTTTTACCAGAGAAGAAATTAGTTATGGGTAGTTGTTGACGCTCTTTTTTTCTTCTGGGCAAAAATATTCTTCTAAACCGACATGTCACCATGGATTATATCTGAGGCTCTATGAACGATTCGTCTCAGGCTCCCGTTCTTGAGCTGCAGCTGAAGCTCATTGGCCGTTCTCAGCTTGTTGCTAAGAGACCAACGTTATTGACACAGCCACCCCCACCCCCGGTCATCCTGCTGCTGCTTCCACCTGCCTGCGGTCCCCACCCCCGGTCATCCTGCTGCTGCTTCCACCTGCCTACGTACCCCACCCCCCGGTCATCCTGCTGCTGCTTCCACCTGCCTGCGGTCCCCACCCCCGGTCATCCCGCTGCTGCTTCCACCTGCCTGCTTTGCTGCTGACGTCCTCGACCCCCCAGTCTGGCCCTCAGCAGGAGGGTCCCCCCTTATGATCCTGGTCCTGGTCCAGGTTTCTTCCTCCTAAAGGGGAGTTTTTCTTGCGACTGTTTGGCTTAAGGTTTTTCTCCCACTAGGGGAGTTTTTACCTGCCATTGTTTATGTAATAACTGCTCGGGGGTTTATGTTCTGGGTCTCTGGAAAGATCATAGAGACAACTTTTGTTGTATTAAACGCTATACAAATAAAATTGAATTGAATAATTGTGAAAAAAAGAGGTTGCTACTTTGCAGATTTCACCTATCACAGTCCTTTTTTTGGAACGTAACCCCCACGAAAAACCAGGGATTACTGTACTTGAATTTTACTCGTACAATTTAATTTAAAAAAATAAAGCTATCCAAGGAGAAAATTAAGCTCATTAAGCAATTTGGACCACAGCAAACAAACAATGGTGTGAAGACACGCAAAACCTTTCAAGTGCTCCCATTGTTTTGTCCTCACACCGTAATCCCTGACGCTGGCAGAGATAGAGAGCACAGAGCACAGACTGATCCACATTACTGTCCAACAAACTCACGGTAAGGAGCTTTGGTCTCACAATAACCTGCTTCAGCACGAGCTGAGTCCCAGTCAGCAGGGGGGGTGTATGTATACCTACTGTATATTTTACATATGTACAAGTACCCAGAACCCCCAGTAAAGAGCACAAAGGCCAGGGTTACACAATGTTTTTTAATTCAGAATTAGTTATTCCGAATTAAATAATTCAGAATTAAACTATTTTTCTTCGAGTTCACATGGAAATAGTAATTCTGAACTGAGGTTTACTTGGAAAACACGTTTGATCGGCTTTATCCAATTCCTCTTAACCCTTGTGCTGTCTTTGGGTCAAGGGAGGAGGAAGGGAGAAAAGAAGGAATGAAGGAAGAGAGAAAAGATGGAAGGAAGGAAAGATGGAAATAAGGAAGAAAGGAGAAAAGGAAGGAAGTAGGAAAGGGAGGACAGAAGGGAGAAAAGATGGAAGGAAGGAAGGAAGGAAGGAAGGAAGGAAGGAAGGAAGGAAGGAAGGAAGGAAGTAGGAAAGGGAGTAAGGAAGGGAGAAAAGATGGAAGGAAGGAAAGAAGGAAGTAAGGAAGAAAGGAGAAAAGGAAGTAAGGAAGAAAGGAAGAAAAGGAAGAAAGGAAGGAAGGAAGGAAGGAAGGAAGGAAGGAAGGAAGGAAGGAAGGAAGGAAGGAAGTAGGAAAGGGAGTAAGGAAGGGAGAAAAGATGGAAGGAAGGAAAGAAGGAAGCAAGGAAGAAAGGAGAAAAGTTAGTAAGGAAGAAAGGAGAAAAGGAAGAAAGGAAGGAAGGAAGGAAGGAAGGAAGGAAGGAAGGAAGGAAGGAAGGAGGAAAGGGAGTAACATAGACATATATAAAGGCTAGATGACTCGTCCGCGCTGCTGCCAATGTATTATAATATATTATTACATATATTATTTCATTATAACTTGTATTTATATGACATTATAACATGTTTATATATTATTACATTATGATGTATTTATATCATGACATTATAACATGTGTGTGTGTATATATATATATATATATATATATATATATATATATATATATATATATATACAGTTAGGTACATAAATATTTGGACATTGACACAATTTTCAGTATTCCAGCTCTGTACAACACCACAATGGATTTGAAATGAAACAATCAAGATGTGCTTGAAGTGCAGACTTTCAGCTTTAATGTGAGGGTATTTACATCCAAATCAGGTGAACGGTGTAGGAATTACAACACATTTTATATGTGACTTCCACTTTTTCAGGGACCAAAAGTAATTGGACAACTAACATAATCATAAATAAAATTGTGACTTTTTAATATTTTGTTGCAAATCCTTTGCAGTCAATGACAGCCTGAAGTCTGGAACCCATGGACATCACCAGACGCTGGGTTTCGTCCCTGGTGATGCTCTGCCAGGCCTCTGCTGCAGCCGTCTTCAGTTCCTGCTTGTTCTTTGGGCATTTTCCCTTCAGTTTTGTCTTCAGCAAGTGAAATGCATGCTCAATCGGATTCAGGTCAGGTGATTGACTTGGCCATTGCAGAACATTCCACTTCTTTGCCTTAAAAAACTCTTTGGTTGCTTTCGCAGTATGCTTCGGGTCATTGTCCATCTGGATTGTGAAGCGCCGTCCAATGAGTTTTGAAGCATTTGGCTGAATATGAGCAGATAATATTGCCCGAAACACTTC
Organism: Cololabis saira; assembly: GCF_033807715.1. Lineage (NCBI taxonomy): Eukaryota > Metazoa > Chordata > Actinopteri > Beloniformes > Belonidae > Cololabis > Cololabis saira. The sequence goes on from NC_084606.1 coordinate 39,043,356, forward strand.
AGAATTCATTCTGCTGCTTTTGTCAGCAGTCACATCATCAATAAATATAAGAGATCCAGTTCCACTGGCAGCCATGCATGCCCACGCCATTACACTACCACCACCATGCTTCACTGATGAGGTGGTATGCTTTGGATATTGAGCAGTTCCTTCCCTTCTCCATACTCTTCTCTTTCCATCATTCTGGTACAAGTTGATCTTTGTCTCATCTGTCCATAAGATGTGGTTCCAGAACTGCACAGGCTCTTTTAGATATTTCTTGGCAAACTCTAATCTGCCCTTCCTGTTTTTGAGGCTCACCAATGGTTTACACCTTGTGATGAACCCTCTGTATTTCCTCTGGTGAAGTCTTCTCTTAATTGTTGACTTGGACACAGATACACCTACCTCCTGGAGAGTTTTCTTGATCTGTTCAACTGTTGTGAAGGGGTTTTTCTTGACGAGGGAAAGGATTCGTCTGTCATCCACCACACTTGTTTTCCGTGGTCTTCCAGGTCTTTTGGTGTTGCTGAGCTCACCAGTGCGTTCTTTCTTTTTAAGAATGTACCAAACAGTTGATTTGGCCACACCTAATGTTTTTGCTATCTCTCTGATGGGTTTGTTTTGATTTTTCAGCCTAATGATGGCTCGCTTCACTGATAGTGACAGCTCTTTGGACTTCATATTGAGAGATGACCTCACCAGATTCCAAAAATGAACATACCACACTTGAAATGAACTCTAGGCCTTTTATCTGTTCCTTGTAAATGAAATAACGAGGGAATAACACACACCTGGCCATGGAACAGCTGAGTAGCCAATTGTCCAATTACTTTTGGTCCCTTAAAAAGTGGAAGGCACATATAAAATGTGTTGTAATTCCTACACCGTTCACCTGATTTGGATGTAAATACCCTCAAATTAAAGCTGAGAGTCTGCACTTCAAGCACATCTTGATTGTTTTGTTTCAAATACATTGTGGTGTTGTACAGAGCTGGAATACTGAAAATTGTGTCAATGTCCAAATATTTATGTACCTAACTGTATATACATGCTATATGGTAATAATATATATATGTATATGTTATAATGTAAATATAAATATTACTAAGAATACTATAGAAATATTGATTTAATATAAAAACCATGTCATAGCTACCTGTTTCTGGTTATTTTCATATAAAAGTACGTTTGTCAATGTTTATAATTATTCACAAGTATGCAGTGTCATAACTACATCTCTGACGTTCATAACAAACCAAACTGTTTGAAAATCTGTTGAGAATTGAGCAAGTTAAGGTTGTTTTGCAGAACATGCTCCATTAAACACAATGTTATTCTGAGCGAGCTCTCCTGTGGCAAGATGGCCGCCGTGTGACGACGTCGCAGCAGCGCGGACGAGTCAGCTAGCCTTTATATATGTCTATAGGGAGTAAGGAAGGGAGAAAGGATGGAAGGAAGGAAAGAAGGAAGTAAGGAAGAAAGGACAAAAGAAGGAAAGAAGGAAGGAAGTAGGAAAGGGAGTAAGGAAGGGAGAAAAGATGGAAGGAAGGGAGGAAAGAAGGAAAGAAGGAAGGAAATAGGAAAGGGAGTAAGGAAGGGAGGAAAGAAAAGAAAGAAGGGAGGGAAGAAGGAAGGAATGGAGAAAATAAGGAAAGAAAGAAGGAAAAGCAAAGAAGGTAATAAAGGAACGAATGACAGAAGGGAGGTAGGAAGAAAAAGAAGTAAAGGAGGGTAAAAACGGAGGAAAAGAGGAAAGGAAGAAGGAAGGAGAGAGCATGGCAGGAGGAAAGAAGGATAGAAGAATTGGGTCATTTTGACCCAAAGACAGCACAAGGGTTAATATTATGTTAATATTATGTTTTAGTGACCACTAATCCAAGTGAGAGCTTCTTGTTTGCATTTTTCTACTTACTAGACCATCATTAAAAGATGATTTTGTGTTTTTTCTCCAAAACAAGATTCATTCATTTGCAAAGATGAAAACAGGGAGCTGCAGAGAGGAAACAGAGCGGGCCGACACCAGTGAGGCGTCAAACTGTTTTAGCAGCTCTGCAACAGTCTTTCACCCGCGGGTGCCCCCCCCACCCCCCCCCCAACAGTCTTTCACCCGCGGGTGCCCACCCCCACCAACAGTCTTAAAAATAAAAAAAGATTCCTCACACCATTTCAAAAAGTATTCAAACACAGGACCATGTGAAGTCTCAGTTATTCTGCAGGCTCACTAGAACAGTGTCATCCTCAAACTTCAGTATATGACAGTTTTCTAAAGTGCTACAGCAGTGGTTTGTATACAGTATGTACACCAGAGGAGGAAGGTGAGCCAGTAGATGCCATACTTCCACTCAGACCTGAGCAATTCGGAAAAATACTAAACTTTCTCTATTTTTTTCAACTATTCTGAAAAGTCTTTAAAAAAGAACCAGAGTTTTTTATTTTTTATTTATTTATTTTTTTTAAATATCTTCCTGCCGCTCCACTTCTTACTTCACCACCAACCCTCACTGTCCATTTGCATTATTAAAGCTTGGGGATATTTTATTTGCATTTTTCCTGCAGAAATTGGCAGGTCTGTGTTGATTGAAAGCCCGACAGCCGGCATGATGCTTTTTTGATACTCAAGTTCTAATCTTGATGACTGCAATTTCATGGGGAGAGAAGAAAGTCTGCAGAGAGAGAAAAAAACAAAAGACAGGAAAGCTTCCCGTTTCCTCAAAATGATCGGTTCTTTTTACACAGCCGCTCACGGGAACATGGCAACGTGGGTAAAAGACCTTCACCCCAATAGACATGTCTCCTCCTCCTCCATGGAGCTGCTGCGATACGTCCACGTCGCCGCCATATTGGATGTTCAAGGGAGTGCCGAAAAACAATATATATCCCCCCTCACAAAAATAAGAAAAATACAGAAACATATTTTCTCATCAACAAAACATATTTAAAAATGTTCAAGTAACAAAATAACATATTTGAACCATTTTTCAGACAATAAAATAACATTTGAACCATTTTTCAGACAATAGAAGAACTGAAAATGTTTTAAAAATGGTTCAAATATGTTATTTTGTTGCTTGAACATTTTTAAATATGTTTATGTAAAATATACTTTGTTGATGAGAAAATATGTTTCTCTATTTTTCTTATTTTTGTGAGGGGGATATATATTGTTTTCAGCACTACCTTGTTCTCTATAGCTGATAAAACATGAATTACTCCTATGTGGGATCAATAAAGTTCTTATTTTTGCCATCTGAGAAAATTAAATATATTATATTTGGTGCCTAACTGTTTCCCAAGTATATTAGTGCGTGTGTGAATGAATAAATGAGACGTAAAACGTACATTTCTTTGTAGAAAGGTGCTTTATGAAAATAAGTCCATTTACTTGTATTAGTTTACAGTCTTGAACATCCAATATGGCGGCGACGTTGACGTATCGCAGCAGCTCCATGGAAGGAGGAGGAGACATGTCTATGTTCACCACAGCCGAAAACTAGCAAACATCAGCCCTTCCTGTTTACAGTCCATCCAAACATGCCTTGCTGCTCGTCAACAGCTGTTGTCGCTTCACGCTGTTTGGTCATATTTGCCCTCAAGAGTGATGGAGGAGGATGAGCAGAAATCTGCTGGGTCACCCGTCTGCTGCACGGAGGTAAAGAAGAAAGGAGAACAGAAGGGATGAAGTAGGAAAAGGAGTAAGGAAGGGAGAAAAGATGGAAGGGAGGAAAGATGGAAGGGAGGAAAGATGGAGGGAATGGAGAAAGGAGAAAAGAAGGAAAGAAGCAAGGAAGTAGGAAAGGGAGTAAGGAAGGGAGAAAAGATGGAAGGGAGGGAGAAAGGAAGGAAAGAATGGAGAAAAGGAAAGAAAGAAGGGAGGGAACAGGGAAGAAGGAAGGAATGGAGAAAATAAGGAAAGAAGGAAGGAAAAGCAAAGACAAAAGGGAGGTAGGAAGAAAAAGTAGTAAAGGAGGGTAAAAAAGGAGGAAAAGAGGAAGGGAAGAAGGAAGGAGAGAGCAGGAGGAAAGAAGGATAGAAGAATTGGGTCATTTTGACCCAAAGACAGTACAAGGGTTAAGAAGTAGGGTATGGTTGACGGTATTAAATGTCTTTTTAAGGTCAACAAAAATACTTACAAAAATAGTGTCTTTTATGTATTGCGATGGATATTTCTGCAGTTAATTCCATAAGAGCCGTAGCTGTGGAGTGATCGGATCTACATCCATAGTGGCTATTGCAAATATAGATTTAGATATAGAATTTAGATTTAGATATAGAATACTGTATAAGAAAGAAAGAAAGAAAGAAAGAAAGAAAGAAAGAAAGAAAGAAAGAAAGAAAGAAAGAAAGAAAGAAAGAAAGAAAGAAAGAAAGAAAGAAAGAAAGAAAGAAAGAAAGAAAGAAAGAAAGAAAGAAAGAAAGAAAGAAAGAAAGAAAGAAAGAAAGAAAGAAAGAAAGAAAGAAAGAAAGAAAGAAAGAAAGAATAGATAAATGATAAGGTTTTTGCATGATGACGTGTTTGTGTAACAAACATGGAGGATCTGAGTCATTCCAGTTTTACAGGTGGACTCATTTAATTGAGTTTAAATATTTTGGATAATTGTGGCAGCAAGGACACTGGTCTATATTTAGTAAAATCATTCTTATCTCCATCTTCATGTAGCGGAATTACTTTGGCTATTTTCATGTTGTCAGGAAATGTCCCTGTTGAGAGAGATAAATTACAAATGTATGTAAATGGTTTAATAACCAATTCAATGATATTCTTTACCAATATCATACCATATCTACATAATCACTGGATCCTTGACTTTCACAATCTTTTACAATATTCCGTATTTCTTCTTCTGTAACTGTGCCAAGAAATATACTATCCACAGTATCCATTATTGTGCTTTCCTCTGCATTGTTTTATTGTTATTGCATTGTTATTTACAAAAAAGTTATTAAACTCCTTTGCTATTTCAATTTTGTCATCAACTTTATAATTATTTTTCAAAAAAATAATTTGAAAGAGCTGATTTTATTTTATCCTTTTTTATTACACTATTTATTATTCCCCAAATAGCCTTCATGTTGTTTCTATTTTTGCTTTGTAAATCACCATAGTATTCTTTTTTGTGTCTTCTTATTATCCATACTAATTTGTTTTTATATTTCTTATACTTGTTTTCTGCTTCTTTTGTCCTTGTTTTAAAAAAACATGCATATAAATGATTTTTCTTCTTACAGGCATTTCGTAGTCCAGATCATAAGGTTGTTATAAATCTTCTTTCAGTGCATACGTTGCTTCTTTGGATTTATTTCTTATACATTTTTCTGTTTCCATTTCTTTTGTGTTGCATTGATTTTTATACACTATAAATAACGGTAAATGATCGCTTACATCAGTTGTCAAAATCCCACTCACTACTTTTCCATCAACTACATTTGTAAAAATATTATCTACAGGACTGTCTCAGAAAATTAGAATATTGTGATAAAGTCCTTTATTTTCTGTAATGCAATTAAAAAAACAAAAATGTCATACATTCTGGATTCATTACAAATCAACTGAAATATTACAAGCCTTTTATCATTTTAATATTGCTCATTATGGTTTACAGTTTAAGATTAAGATTTCCCAGAATATTCTAATTTTTTGAGATAGGATATTTGAGTTTTCTTTTGACATAGAGAGTCGTGGGTAGTGTCATCAGACTCTGTTTTGAGTACTTGACTTTCATTGGATTGAATTATCCCCGGCCCTTCTTCTGATTGGTCGATATTTCATACTTCCTATTTTCAGCCATAACTTTTGAATGGTTTGACATAGAGAGTCGTGGGTGGTGTCATTTCTGATACGCTTATGGGGGACGGTGGCCATGAGTGCGAGGGCCCGTTCATCGCTGCTTGCAGCTTTAAATTTTGGATTATTTCTTTATTTTTATAGAGTCCAGAGTCGGCCGCGGGAGCATCGTCAAGTTACTATTGTGACACACGTGTTGTTACACAACTGGAATGGATTGCTAAGTGTTTACTGTGACTAAAAACGGCTTCATCGTGTCCATAGCAGCAACGTTGATGTGGGAAAAGGACTCTTTTATCCCACTGCAGATGGACACCAGGAACTTCAACGATGTTTGTACAAAGAGCTGGATTGCTTTTAGCTGGATAAAGACTACTGATATATCTTCTGCATCATTGACGATATATCTGTGTTTCTCCTTTATCTGTTCTTCATTTTCTCTTTCTTATCTCTGTTTTCCTGCTCTGCCCAGTCTGGCCTCCGGCAGGAGGGTCCCCCCTTATGATCCAGGTCCTGGTCCAGGTTTCTACCCCCTTATGATCCAGGTCCTGGTCCAGGTTTCTTCCTCCTAAAGGGGAGGTTTTACCTCCCATTGTTTGTGTAATAATTGCTGGGGGTTCATGTTCTGGGTCTCTGGAAACATCCCAGAGACAACTTGTGTTGTAATAGACCAGGGGTCGTCAACCCACAGCTCTAGAGCTGCATGCGGCTCTAGAGCTGCCCTAGTGGCTCCTGGAGCTTTTTCAAAAATGTTTGACCTTTTTTTTCCTTTTTTTCTTCCTTTTTCCTTTACTTTTTAATTTCAACATTTCAACTTTTTTCTCGACATTTCCACTTTTTTCTCGACATTTCCACTTTTTTCTCGACATTTACACTTTTTTCTCGACATTTACACTTTTTTCTCGAGATTGTACTTCAACATTAATCTCGACATTTCAACTTTTTTCTCAACATTTTGACTATTTCCTTGACATTTCGACTTTTTTCTCAATTTTTTTTAACTTTTTCCTCGACATTCCGACTTTTTTCTCGAAATGTTTTGACTTTTTTCTCGACATTTCGCCTTTCGCCTTCATTCTAAGGCTGATACAAGACTTTTCATTTTTCGTGGCTCCAGACATATTTGTTTATATAATATGGACTTTCAACATTTCGGGTTGCAGACCCCTGTTATAGACGCTATATAAATACAATTGAACTGAATACATCAATTCCTTCAGCCCTGGAGGTGATTTGTCGGAGCCCTGTTCCATTACGGTAGACCAGATTGAAACTGCATCTTTGACGGACCTCGTTGGTTCAGATAAACTGCCCTCTCATTAAGATGGCCTTAACTGAACCGAAGCATTACTATTTCTGTGGAGTGACTGGTTTTCAATAAAACAAATGCAAAACAAGAGAAATCACCAAGAACTGCAGCTGTTTTTGGAGAACAGGGTTCTCTGTGAACGAGCAGGCAGGGCTGCTTCCTTAAACACGAGACCCGTGTCAAAGACCACACAGCTCTGCTTTATGATGAATCTATTTTTATCCGCCTCCCTCCCACTCATCTGCACAGGCAAATCAGCTCATTCAAATCTGAGCTGGCCGGCATCGTCTGAAAACTGGGGATTTGCATACGACGGCCAAAATGAGTGAAATATTTACTCCAATTATTTGTATAGCGTCTAATACAACAAAAGACCCACAACATAAACCCCCGAGCAATTATTACATAAACAATGGCAGGTAAAAACTCCCCTAGTGGGAGAAAAGCCTTAAGCCAAACAGTGGCAAGAAAAACTCCCCTTTAGGAGGGAAGAAACCTGGACCAGGACTTGGATCATAAGGGGGGACCTCTTGCCGAGGGCCAGACTGGGGGGTCGGGGACGTCAACAGCACACAGCAGGCAGGTGGAAGCAGCAGCGGGATGACCAGGGGTGGGGACCGCAGGCAGGTGGAAGCAGCAACGGGATGAACGGGGGTGGGGACCGCAGGCAGGTGGAAGCAGCAACGGGATGACCGTGGGTGGGGACCGCAGGCAGGTGGAAGCAGCAACGGGATGACCGTGGGTGGGGACCGCAGGCAGGTGGAAGCAGCAACGGGATGACCGTGGGTGGGGACCGCAGGCAGGTGGAAGCAGCAGCGGGATGACCGTGGGTGGGGACCGCAGGCAGGTGGAAGCAGCAACGGGATGACCGGGGGTGGGGACCGCAGGCAGGTGGAAGCAGCAGCAGGACGATGGGGGTGGGGGACCGCAGGCAGGTGGAAGCAGCAGCGGGATGACCGAGGGTGGGGACCGCAGGCAGGTGGAAGCAGCAACAGGATGACCGGGGGTGGGGACCGCAGGCAGGTGGAAGCAGCAGCGGGATGACCGGGGGTGGGGACCGCAGGCAGGTGGAAGCAGCAGCGGGATGACCGGGGGTGGGGACAGCAGGCCAGCATGCAGCTCCCGAAGCTCCGGCCCAATCATCAAGCCCCAGGTTAGGTTCAGGGTCGGGGAAAGGTTGAGAAGGGGCAGGGCCAGGGAGAGGAGTCTTGACGGACAAATCTGTCCCCCGCCTGACCGGGCCGTTACCCTGCCCCTCTCACTCCCACGCTGCAGTTCCAGGTGTTGACGGGGGGGCCTCCACGGATCTGGATCAGTAATGTAAATCTGGACGGATCACTGAATGACATACCGAGACCTTAAGGTCCCAAAGAGACGGAGCCGTACATTCACAAACACAGTTCGTCTCCCTGAACACAAAGGCTTCATCATGAGCAGCTGATGTAGTTAATGTGTTCACAGAGCCAGATTACATCACCCCCCCCAAGCATTCAACACACTGCACCTGCCTCATATTCAAACTTCACGCATCGCTGATCTACATAGACTCCAAACCCCTAAAGGAGACGGCCCTCGTTTAACCCTGGTACTGTCTTTGGGTCAAAATGACCTAATTCTCCTGTTCCTTCTTTCCTCTTGCTCTCTCCTTCCTTCTCCCTTCCTCTTTTCTCCTTCCTTCCTTCCTTCCTTCCTTCCTTCCTTCCTTCCTTCCTTCCTTCCTTCCTTCCTTCCTTCCTTCCTTCCTTCCTTCCTTCCTTCCTTCCTTCCTTCCTTCCTTCCTTCCTTCCTTCCTTCCTTCTGCTGCTCTCTCCTTCCTTCTCCCTTCCTCTTTTCTCCCTTCCTTCCTTCTTTCCTTCTTTTCTCCCCTCATACATTCTTTCCTTCTTTCCTCCATTCCTTCTTTTTTCCCTTCTTTCCTTCCTCCCTTCTTTCTTTTCTCCATTCCTTCCTTCTTTTCTCCATTCCTTCCTTCTTTTCTCCCTTCTTTCCTCCCTCCCTTCTTTCCTCACTTCCTCCCTCCCTTCTTTTCTTCCTTCCATCCTTCCTTCTTTTCTTCCGTCCTTCTTTTCTTTCTCCCTTATTTCCTTCTTTTCTTTCTCCCTTATTTCCTTCTTTTCTTTCTCCCTTCCTTCCTTCCTTCTTTTCTTTCTTCCTTCCTTCCTTCTTTTCTTTCTCCCTCCCTCCCTCCCTCCCTTCCTTCCTTCCTTGACCCGAAGACAGCACAGAAAATAAAGAACTTCATCACAATATTCTAATTTTTCTGAGACAGTCTTGTATATGGGGGCAGCACGGCCCCGCCATAACTCCCCCCCCTAGGCCGAAGGCGGGAAACCTGGGTGGAGGAAGAGCTCACTCCTGCCCCTGGTGATTTTATTTTTTTAATTTAACCTTTATTTAACCAGGTCGGTCCGGTTGAGATACAACGACCTCTTTTTCAAGGGAAGCCTGGCCAAGAGAAACATTACAGGACTGTCTCAGAAAATTGGAATATTGGGATAAAGTCCTTTATTTTCTGTAATGCAATTAAAAAAACAATTAAAGCTGCAAGCAGCGATGAACGGGCCCTCGCACTCACGGCCACCGCCCCCCATAAGCATATCAGAAATGACACCACCCACGACTTCCTATGTCAAACCATTCAAAAGTTATAGCAGAAAAAAGGGACAACCAATCAGAAGAAGGGGCGGGGCTAATTTAAGCCAATGAAGGTCAAGGACTCCATACAGAGTCTGATGACATCACCCACGACTCTTTATGTCAAACTATTCAAAAGTTATAGCAGGAAATTGGGACAACCAATCAGAAGAAGGGGCGGGGCTAATTTTCAATAATTATGATCAAGGACTCAATACCGAGTTTCATGACACCACCCACGACTCTTTATGTCAAACCATTCAAAGGTTATGGCAGAGAAAAGTATTCTAGGGGGCGCTGTTGAGCCGTTAGGCCACGCCCATTAATGCAAACCATGAAATATCACATTTATCGCCAAGCCTGGCTTGCATGCAAAATTTGGTGCCTTTTGGGGAACTATCAAATATGGACCAATCAGATAAACGGGGGCGCACTTTTTGGCGTCTAGCGTCGCCACGGTAACATTTTTGAAAGAGAAAATTAATGCGTGTAGTCGCAGGATGGAGACGCACATTTTGATGTATAACACACCTGGGTGCACGTTACGGTTTGGGCGGTATTAATTCCCGAAGGAATGGCATAATTTGTGCCAAAATTACACAATTAATTCAAAATGGCCGACATCCTGTTCGGTTTTGGCCATGGCGCCAAGAGACTTTTCTTTAAGTTGCGACATGATACAGGTGTGTACCGATTTTCGTGCATGTACGTCAAACCGTATTGTGGGGCTTGTGGCACAAAGTTTTCCGGGGGGCGCTGTTGAGCCATTTTGCCACACCCATTAATGCAAACCATGAATTATCAAATTTATCGCCAGGATTGCCTTGCATGCCAAATTTGGTGCCTTTTGGGGAACTATCAAATATGGACCAATCAGATGAAGGGGGGGGGCGCGCTTTTTGGCGTCTAGCGTCGCCACGGTAACACTTTTGAAAGAGAAAAGTAATGCGCGTAGTCGCAGGATGGATACGCATATTTTGATGTATAACACACCTGGGTGCACGATACGGTTCGGGCCGTATTAATTCTCGAAGGAATGGCATATATTGCTCCAAAATTACGTGATTAATTCTGAATGTTCAAAATGGCCGACTTCCTGTTCGGTTTCGGCCATGGTGCCAAGAGACTTTTCTTTAAGTTGCGACATGATACAGGTGTGTACCGATTTTCGTTCATGTACGTCAAACCGTATTATGGGGCTTGACGCACAAAGTTTTTTCTGTCTGAACCAATCAGATGAAGGGTGGGCGCGCTTTTTGGCGTCTAGCGTCGCCACGGTAACGCTTTTGAAAGAGAAAAGTAATGCGTGGTGTCGGAGGATGGAGACGCACATTTTGATGTATAACACACCTGGGTGCACGTTACGGTTCGGGCCGTATTAACTGCCGAAGGAATGGCATAAATTTCATCAAAATGACATGATTAATTCAAAATGACCGACATCCTGTTCGGTTTCGGGCATGACGCCAAGAGACTTTTCTTTAAGGTGGGCCATGATACAGGTGTGTACCGATTTCCGTGCATGTACGTCAAACCGTATCGTGGGGCTTGAGGCACAAAGTTTTCAAGGGGGCGCTGTTGAGCCATTTTGCCACGCCCATTAATGCAAACCATTAAATATCAAATTTTTCGCCAGGCCTGACTTGCATGCAAAATTTTGTGACTTTTTGGGCACGTTTAGGGGGGCAAAAAGGCCCTCCTTTCGTCAGAAAAATAATAATAACGCGAAGAATTCCTACAGATACAATAGGGCCTTCGCACTGAAGGTGCTCGGGCCCTAATAATGTCATACATTCTGGATTCAATACAAATCAACTGAAATATTGCAAGCCTTCTATTATTTTAATATTGCTGATTATGGCTTACAGTTTAAGATTAAGATTCCCAGAATATTCTAATTTTCTGAGACAGTCCTGTAAAAGTGCAAACATTAAAAACAGACACCACCAACTCACTCAATAAAATAAATAAATAAAATACTCAACACTCAGGATAAATAAAAAACACAAGATGAAGAATTTACACTAAAACAACAACAAGTGTGAAAAGTAGCTGCTGCAAGATCCTTCATACGGCTTTTAAAATGTCCAACAGTGATGAGATCCCTCAGATTCTTGTGTAGGGAGTTCCAGGCAGCAGGTGCAGAGAACTTAACAGTGTTTACCTGGTTAGGAATGCACCTCTGGCACGTTTAGCAGATAGAAATCACTGGAACGTAAGCAGTAATTGCTGTGGGTTCTGGAAATGTAGTTGCATAAATAATGTGGGAGTAGACCAAGGATTGCTTTATAGATAAAACTGTACCGGTGGATGAGACGGAGCGTCGTCAGAGACGGACGTTCAACTCTGTCATGTAATGGGTGAGGGAGGAATCTGCAACCAGGGATCAACCCTTGTACTGTCTTTGGGTCAAAATGACCCAATTCTTCTATCCTTCTTTCCTTCTGCTCTCTCCTTCCTTCCTTTCCTCTTTTCCTCCTTTTTTACCCTCCTTTACTCCTTTTTCTTCCTACCTCCCTTCAGTCCTTTATTACCTTCTTTGCTTTTCCTTCCTCTTTCCTTATTTTATCCATTCCTTCCTTCTTCCCTCCCTTCTTTCTTTCCTTTTCTCCATTCCTTCCTCCCTCCTTTCTTTCCTTTTCTCCCTTCTTTCCTTCCTTCCATCTTTTCTCCCTCCCTTACTCCCTTTCCTACTTCCTTCCTTCTTTTCTGCTTTCTTCCTTCTTTCCTTCCTTCCATCTTTTTCTCCATTCCTTACTCCCTTTCCTACTTCCTTCCTTCTTCCCTCCCTTCTCGCCATTCCTTCCTCCCTCCCTTCTTTCCTTTTCTCCCTTCTTTCCTTTGTTCCATCTTTTCTCCCTTCCTTACGCCCTTTCCTACTTCCTACCTTCTTTTCTCCTTTCTTCCTTACTTCATTCTTTCCTTCCTTCTTTTCTTTATTTCTTCCTTCCTTTCTCCTTTTCTTCCTCCCTTCCATCTTTTCTCCCTTCCATACACCCTTTCCTACTTCCTTCCTTCCTTCCTTCTCTTCTCCCTTCACCCTCCCTTGACCCAAAGACAGCACAAGGGTTAAGGCACCGTAAGGTTCACGTAATCCAGTCTGCAGACAATTCTCTGAGCCATTCATATATAAAAGGTGGCCATAATCCGGCATAGGGAGAAAAGTGGCAGAAAACAGCTTTCTTCACTAAGGACTCCAGTGTTCTCCAGCGAGGACACGCTCCAGGGTTTTCCTCTGGTTCCTGCATGTCAGCACCTGTTATTACCCTAAAGAATCCGTCTGGGCGGGACAACACATTCTAGACACAAATTCACTGAGAAACACGGTGATAAACACACCCCCACGTGGGAGGATGAGAAGTGGAGACAGAACTCCGATACGCAAACATTCCAGTCAGTCAGGTTTAAAACAACAACCTGAGAAAGAACCGTCTGCTCTTGGAAATGGAAAATCCACAAATCCCAGCACACGTTTTCTTGTTTAAATGCTCAGTTTAAGTTTACGATTTCAGTTTTACATGTGCAACCGTTAACTGTTTGAGTTTTGGAAGTCGGCACTCCTACACATTTACACACGTCCACGAGAACATGGCGTGATTAAAAACATAACAGATCAAAGTTTTCCAAAGGAAAAGTATCCCAAGTCCAGACACGTGGGAAGCATTACCGGTACATGTAAATGGATCAGCGGAACCAAGATGGACTTGTGTTGTCTGCAGCTCTGGACTTGATAAAAGGAGGTGTAAAGAAATAATAGGATGTTAATCCAACGGCCCAAACCACCACCATGGTTTAAAGATCACCAACGGATGGAAAAGTGACACTACTGGGGAGAAGCCCTTCAAACTATTCACACAAAATCTAGGCAAGCATGATTTCATACAGAATGGATTCAATAAAAAAACTAATGTGGATGTTTTATGTCCCAACATGTGATGTGGTCACTTGTGTCACATGTGCATTTCATATGTGATTGATTTGAAGATTTGTTGCCTAGAAATGGCGTGAAAGTTTACGACGTGACTAAACGTGATGGAGGGGAAACTGAATGTGAGATGGATAGATAAATCTCAACATTTGTCTGAAAAATTGCAATGACATTTTTTTCCCCAAATCATTCAGCCTTAATGGCCAGGAGTATAAACTTTAGTTAGAGATCAATTGGACATAAATTGAAAGCAGACAGAGAGAGAATGGATTATGTCGATTGCAGAAAAATGGCTTCAAAATAAAATGCTTCGTACATGTAATTTTGTTGGAGAAATTTGTTTCTGAACTCCAACTATGCAGCGGCCAGAATGAGACACAAGACAGAGAGAGGTTAGATCCAACAATCTTATTACTTGTCATTCTTCAGCCAATCTGATTGATTCATGAGCTGTCAATCAAAGTCTCACCCCTGACAGTGTAGACACGCGACTGTATCTGTCACTCACTACAAACGGAGTCACAGCCATAGACACGTCTCCTCCTCCTTCCATGGAGCTGCTGCGATACGTCAACGTCTCCGCCATATTGGATGTTCAAGACTGCGCTGTAAACTAATACAAGTAAATGGACTTATTTTCATAAAGCACCTTTCTACAAAGAAATGTACGTTTTACGTCTCATTTATTCATTCACACACGCACTAATATAGTTGGAAACAGTTAGGCACCAAATATAATATATTTAATTTTCTCAGATGGCAAAAATAAGAACTTTATTGATCCCACATAGGAGTAATTCATGTTATATCAGCTATAGAGAACAAGGTAGTGCCGAAAAACAATATATATCCCCCCTCACAAAAATAAGAAAAATAGAGAAACATATTTTCTCATCAACAAAACATATTTTAAATTTCTCAAATAACAAAATAACATATTTGAACCATTTTTCAGACAATATCTGTCAATATCTCTATATAATAACTGAAAAAATCTGAAAAATGGTTCAAATATGTTATTTTGTTACTTGAAAATGTAAAATATGTTTATGTAAAATATGCTACATGTATATGAAGTATATGTAGTGATATGTAATAAAAAAATAACAAAAAAATGTATGTTCAAGTAGAGTTTATAGTTGTGTTGTAATCCCCACTCGCCAGTGCGCCCCCCCAAAATATTTTATCACCAGCCGCCACTGGTTACAAATCAATCATCTTGAAAGCATTCAGTTGTTTATCTGATTCAATCATGACGACTACTGTGACAATCAATCGCAGTCTTGTAGTTACATTCAATAGCTCAAAAGTGACTCTTCCAACACTCTTCCAATTTAACTCCATAGGTCGAAAGTAGCTTCCAACACTCATCTTGTCACCGTACTTTTCCACTTGTAATTCTGAGTAACGACAGTTACAAACATTATAAAACAGATACTTTACATACATTTTCATAACAAATTTCTTATTTTAACGCTTGTGTTTTGTCATAAATGTTCAGGTATTGGCTGACTGTGTTTCCAGCATCAATAACCCTTTTAAAACCCAAATATTGGCAATAACCCGGTTTTGCACGGCCATGTAAACACCAATAACCCCTTTGAATAACCAGACTTTGCAAAATTCCGGTTTTTAAAACCCCCAATATGAGCCCTGGGTTACTCCTTTTAAAACCTGAATATTGGGTCATGTAAACACCAAACGGAATATCCCCATCAAATGGAACAGGAATCCTGGTCTTTTGAGTCCAGGAAGTTCTTCTAAACACGGAGAAACCAAGACCAGGAGGAGACTAATCACTTCATAAATGTAATGAAGGATATGAACATTTCTGCATTTGTAGACGGTAGAAAGTACCGGTATAGAAGATTTACAAGAAGGTGAGAGAAAAGTTGCGTGAAGCAGCATTTGTTTTGAATTTGGATACAGGAAGAAGAAGAGGAAATGACGGGAATTGCGTCATCACGTTCTCCGTGCGTCGCTGGTTTGATCCAGATATCCTGAATGATTAATCACCATGTAAACGGAATATTCCCAATGTTTCAGTAACCGGAATATTAGCAATAACCCCAATTTTGACTGCATGTAAACGTAGCCCCACTCAGCTTCAGCTTCACTTCCATGAACTCCAGTTTTCAGTTCCTTGCTGCAGCAGGGGAAGGCAGCGTCCCACATCGGCCTTCCCCTCTCCCCCCACATTTAACCCCTTTGTTCCTCCAACCAGTCACAGCTTCATCTCACATCTCTCTGCCAAATCTTGTACAAACAAAAACATTGTTAACCTCTGCCCACTCATTCTCCTCCTACGCTGTCATTCCACCTTTATCTCCACTTCAGATTAAGCTTTCCTCCCTCTCTTTAACCCTTGTACCGTCTTCGGGTCAAAATGACCTAATTCTCCTGTTCCTTCTTTCCTCCTGCTCTCTCCTTCCTTCTTCCCTTCCTCTTTTCTCCCTTCCTTCCTCCTGCTCTCTCCTTCCTTCTCCCTTCCTTCCTCCTGCTCTCTCCTTCCTTCTCCCTTCCTTCCTCCTGCTCTCTCCTTCCTTCTCCCTTCCTTCCTCCTGCTCTCTCCTTCCTTCTCCCTTCCTTCCTCCTGCTCTCTCCTTCCTTCTCCCTTCCTTCCTCCTGCTCTCTCCTTCCTTCCATCCGTCCGTCCGTCCTTCTTTCCTTCCTTCCTTCTTTGCTTGTGTTCTCCCTTCCTTCCTTCTTTCCTTCCTTGTGTTCTTCCTTCCTTCCTTCCTTGTGTTCTTCCTTCCTTCCTTCCTTGTGTTCTTCCTTCCTTCCTTCCTTGTGTTCTTCCTTCCTTCCTTCCTTGTGTTCTTCCTTCCTTCCTTCCTTCCTTCCTTCCTTCCTTCCTTCCTTCCTTCCTTCCTTCCTTCCTTCCTTCCTTCCTTCCTTCTTTGTGTCCTTCCTTCCTTCCTTCCTTCCTTCCTTCCTTCCTTCCTTCCTTCCTTCCTTCCTTCCTTCCTTCCTTCCTTCCTTCCTTCCTTCCTTCCTTCCTTCCTTCCTTCCTTCCTTCCTTCCTTCCTTCCTTCCTTCCTTCCTTCCTTCCTTCCTTCCTTCCTTCCTCCGAAGACAGCACAAGGGTTAAGAACCGAACACCGCTGATATTTTTGGTTCACACACACACACACACACACACACACACACACACACACACACACACACACACACACACACACACACACACACACACACACACACACACACACACACACACACACACACACACACACACACACACACACACACACACACTCCTCTTCTTCTTAGATCACCGACTTCTCAGAGCACATTCCAACCAACTGGATCTACTTCCTGACATTCAGTGACTGTATTCATGACCATTGCTGAATGGAAAACGTGCATTTGCTTAACAAAATGATTCCCTGGAGGAACTGGAGAAACACTGTCAGCCTACGACAGGAACACGACGGACATGGAGAATGAAAACACTGATGTCATTCTCAACATCACAGTTTTCATGCATGATAACACTACCATGGCAACCAAACATTGTCCTCTGCGCTATAACTGAGTTAAATGGAGGTTTAGTGAGTTCCCAACTGTTCAATGGTATGTTTAACAAAAAAAATACCCTCCGTATCTGGTTTATTATGAAAGTAAATAAAGAAAACACCTCCCTTTTCAGCTCTACTCATGTTCAACATAAAATCTGTTAGAAAAAGGATTATAACAGTTATTGAAATTTAGACCAGTTGGTTTAAATTAAAATACAGCTGTATTAGTAATAAAGTAAATGTTACTTTACGCAAAATATTTTAATCAGCTATTTACAAACTGAAACTTATTCTGAAATGGGAATGTCCAATATTGGGAAAACTAAATACACCATATCATGTTGAAAAATATAAAGAAATACTTCAGTACGTGGAAAGAAGTACTTCAGTACGTGGACCCTAAACGTCACAAAATGTATTTGTACCATGGTTTAAAAACTAAAGTTTGGACACACTTCCCCATTTGTTTGAATGAGAAGGTGTGTCCAAACTTTTGCTCTGTACTGTGTGTGTGTATATATATATATATATATATATATATATATATATATATATACATACACACACACACACACACGCACACATACATATATACATAGAATGCGCAGTGCGCACATAGAATGGCAGTTGGACTTGACAGTGACCCGTACAGTTACCCCAAGAACCAGTGGTCCATGGACATTAATATTTGGTACAGTTACCCCAAGAACCAGTGGTCCATGGACATTAATATTTGGTACAGTTACCAAGAACCAGTGGTCCATGGACATTAATATTTGGTACAGTTACCAAGAACCAGTGGTCCATGGACATTAATATTTGGTACAGTTACCAAGAACCAGTGGTCCATGGACATTAATATTTGGTACAGTTACCAAGAACCAGTGGTCCATGGACATTAATATTTGGTACAGTTACCAAGAACCAGTGGTCCATGGACATTAATATTTGGTACAGTTACCAAGAACCAGTGGTCCATGGACATTAATATTTGGTACAGTTACCCCAAGAACCAGTGGTCCATGGACATTAATATTTGGTACAGTTACCCCAAGAACCAGTGGTCCATGGACATTAATATTTGGTACAGTTACCCCAAGAACCAGTGGTCCATGGACATTAATATTTGGTACAGTTACCAAGAACCAGTGGTCCATGGACATTAATATTTGGTACAGTTACCAAGAACCAGTGGTCCATGGACATTAATATTTGGTACAGTTACCAAGAACCAGTGGTCCATGGACATTAATATTTGGTACAGTTACCAAGAACCAGTGGTCCATGGACATTAATATTTGGTACAGTTACCAAGAACCAGTGGTCCATGGACATTAATATTTGGTACAGTTACCCCAAGAACCAGTGGTCCATGGACATTAATATTTGGTACAGTTACCAAGAACCAGTGGTCCATGGACATTAATATTTGGTACAGTTACCCCAAGAACCAGTGGTCCATGGACATTAATATTTGGTACAGTTACCAAGAACCAGTGGTCCATGGACATTAATATTTGGTACAGTTACCAAGAACCAGTGGTCCATGGACATTAATATTTGGTACAGTTACCCCAAGAACCAGTGGTCCATGGACATTAATATTTGGTACAGTTACCCCAAGAACCAGTGGTCCATGGACATTAATATTTGGTACAGTTACCAAGAACCAGTGGTCCATGGACATTAATATTTGGTACAGTTACCAAGAACCAGTGGTCCATGGACATTAATATTTGGTACATGTAGCAGGGTGGATGCTACGGGGGCCCGACCGAAGGATGGAGAGGACACGGAGTTTTGTGCAGACCCTTCTTTATTACTCACAGTTTCACCAAAATCACCACACAGTGCACAAGCATGGCACAGCAGCAGCTTCTCAGTCTCCCACCTGCCCAGCTGCAGTCTCCCAGTCCTTATCAAGGCTGGCAGGCTGATGGGACACACCTGTTTCCCATCCACCTGAGTGGCTGCAGCTACTCCACTCCAAATTAAAGAGATGACACCGAAGTTTATGATTTGACCGTTTAACGTTAGCTACCCAAAAATCCAACATTACCTGATACAAAATGAGAACCACAAATCCATGTTTCGGTGCCTGGAATCCAGTTGTTTCTGTGAATTGCAGCGATCCATTTGTCTCTCTTAAGCTTATTTTTCAGCAGTCTGTAAAACGATAACTCTGATTTCTTGCTAAAACTATGAGTACTCTTTCCCATTTTCCCATTTCCCAAACTGAAAGTTTACGCTGACACTCAGTCTTTCTGACACTCAGTCTTTCTGACACTCAGTCTTTCTGACACTCAGTCTTTCTGACACTCAGTCTTTCTGACACTCAGTCTTTCTGACACTCAGTCTTTCTGACACTCAGTCTTTCTGACACTCAGTCTTTCTGACACTCAGTCTTTCTGTCACTCAGTCTTTCTGACACTCAGTCTTTCTGACACTCAGTCTTTCTGACACCCATCTGTGACGTCGTGCTCGTTCCCTCCATAGACGACCTGAAGTGTCTGGACTACACACACCCACCCATCCATCCACCCATTCAGTTTTTTTTTCCTGGAAAATACAGTCAAACGCAACAGTCACAACTTTTGAGCTGTACAGCTTGGATTTGTCACTTTTTTACTTTTGAACGACAACTACAAACGACGACTAGGGCATTGCCCTAAATACATGAGGGGAATCAGGATTGGTGGATCGCTACTCCACCTTTATCTCCTCAGAAACAAAAGCACAAGATTAACATTTCACTGATTAATGCCACGAAAGGACAGGGATAGACTACAAGACTACAAGTGTCAAGTCCTCGGAGAGAGAGCGGAGCCAACGGAGTGGTTTATTAAGGCGGAGGAGTCCACCTGTGGAGGCCTAAGGCCCCCAGTCTGACAGACAGACGAGCCCTAATTAAGGCAGGCTGCGTTTGTCCCTCGAGTGGTCGGCCTACTTGGCTAAATGAGGACTGAGAATAAAGCCCAAAGGGAATACTCCACTTTATCCCTGTTTCAAAGGAGACGGGGACTTGCATCACCTGAAAGGATTGACGGGAGGTGGGGAGGGTCTGAAATGGTGAGTCCTGACCCAGCTCGGGTTCCAGCTGCAACTACGTCAACCACACACAATTCAAACCCTCCTTGATACAAATCAAGGAAGAAGGCAGCTCGGTTGGAGTGAAGCTGCATACGTATTTGATTGTGTGATCTAAACGAAGAAGACAACAACACTAAAGATGTAGAACCTGGAGGAGATGATAGATGTGCTGCTGGGTCTGTGGCTTGTGTTTGATATCAAGTTAAAAAATGAGAGTGAGAGAAGCTTCAAGCGGCAACGCTTTTTAATGTTTTTTAGTTTGTCTTTAGTTTGTTGTTTTTTTGTTTGAAAAGTCAGCTGGAGCCGTGAGCAGCTATGAAGAGACAGAGCTCCTGGTAGATCTGGTCGTTCCTTATCGCATGTCTAGATCCCTTTTTAATTCTCTCCTCAGCACCAGGTTTATGAACATCTGACCCTCAGAGTTGGACCAGAACAGACATTGATTTATGAGGTTTATGGTTATGGTATCCAGTTTTATTGGCAAAAAGCACAACTGTGTGTTAAAATGGGCTGTTAAAATAATATAATACAATTTCCACCACAAGCAGACAGTACCCCAACCCAATGATAAACTGTAAAGTCGCGCAAACACACACACACACACGTGACGTTTTATTTCAAAAAGCTGTTTTAGAACAAAATTGAGTATACCAGTGTTTCAACTGTGCCAGGAAAGATCTCCCGCCACACTACAACAGAGCGTTCCTGTGACTTGGTCATGTGACCTGTCCATTTTTGTCCATCGCTCCTGTAGTTTCTTGTGCTGGCCCCCACTTTTATTTTATTTTTTCTCTTTTGTACATGTTGCAGCATCCTCTGCCGGTGGCGAAGAGCATCTCTGAATGCACAACACCGGAACCTGCAGCGCGGGAGTGAGAGGGGCAGGGTAACGGGGGAGAGGTTTGTCCGTCAAAACTCCTCTCCCTGGCCCTGCCCCTTCTCAACCTTTCCCCGACCCTGCACCTAACCTGGGGCTTGATGATTGGGCCGGAGCTTCGGGAGCTGCGTGGTGGCCTGCGGTCCCCACCCCCGGTCATCCCGCTGCTACTTCCACCTGCCTGCGGTCCCCAACCCCGGTCATCCCATTGCTGCTTCTACCTGCCTGCTGTCCCCACCCCCGGTCATCCCGTTGCTGCTTCCACCTGCCTGCGGTCCCCACCCCCGGTCGTCCCGCTGCTGCTTCCACCTGCCTGCGGTCCCCACCCCCGGTCGTCCCGCTGCTGCTTCCACCTGCCTGCAGTCCCCACCCCCGGTCATCCCGCTGCTACTTCCACCTGCCTGCGGTCCCCACCCCCGGTCATCCCGTTGCTGCTTCCACCTGCCTGCTGTGTGCTGCTGACGTCCCCGACCCCCAGTCTGGCCCTCGGCAGGAGGGTTTCCCCTTATGATCCTGGTCCTGGTCCAGGTTTCTTCCCTCCTAAAGGGGAGTTTTTCTTGCCACTGTTTGGCTTAAGGCTTTTCTCCCACTATGGGAGTTTTTACCTGCCATTGTTTATGTAATAATTGCTCGGGGGTTTATGTTCTGGGTCTCTGGAAAGTGTCTGGAGACCACTTTTGTTGTATTAGACGCTATACAAATAAAATTGAATTGAAAATCATCCAATGTTGTTGTGTAAACTTGTTTGTTGTTCTAATCTGCTACTGCTACTACCGCTGGTACTAAATATTTAATCACTTTTCCAACTGTTGCTCTGCTCACTGCCCCCTATCGGTCACCGCCGGTACGACGCGCTCTCCTCGTGTACTACGCGGTTGGTGCAACCTGCGTTACCTGCCTCTGGAAAAAACCCGGATTGCAGATGGTTTTCCTCCTGCACATGACGGCAGTTACATCGTTATTAAATGCAGACTCTAGCAACATAGAGATGACACCCAAGACCACGGAGCCAGCAGTTCCACCTCCATGTTGTCGTTTACACCAATGGTTCCCAACCCTGGTCCTTGGGGCCCCCGGTACTGCATGTTTAAAGATGTTCCGCTGCTCCAGCTCACCCTGGCAGAAATGACGGTGTCATTAACCTGTTACCACTCCTGTAAAATTGCATAAAACACCTATCCAAGGCATACCAAAAGTAAATTGAAAGCTGTTCTTGAACCGTTGGAAGTACATGGATGGTTTTGGTCTCTTTTGAAAAGCTAACACTCTGAAGTTTTTCCCCCAACTGAATCACTGTAAGTGCTACTAGTGTAGCTGTGACTTATTAGCTGGAAAACACAATGGCACCACAGCATGAAGCCTTATCTAGCGCAAGTTCAAATTTGATAACAATACCACAAGAAATTAGTATTTTACACATGTTTTTGTAAGATTGTGTCTAGACCTTTCCAGAAATGGCAATTTGGAGTACCATGGGCATTACTCTTGAACCTTTCAACATACAGTTATAATTTTGGCCTCTAATGAAAGCTGACACTTAGAGGTATACTATCCCATATCCAAATTCACTATCAATATTGCTGAAAAAAAGTTACTGAAACATTAGTAAGTAATTCCCATTATGCATGTCAATTTCTGGTTCTAAATTGCTGGAGTAGTGTGGATACCAGGTGTAAACACAACAAAAAATATTCCTGTACAGTCTTGTACTGTGTTCTGACCCAAATCCTGTTCATCTGCGACTACCAACACATCAGGAAAGAAAACGTTACCGTTCACTCAGACCTTCAAGTTCCAATAAAATGATGCTAGCCCCCCCATGCAGATTATTTTCCATGAAATGAGCCAGTGCATAAACTGTAAGATATGCATGTGATCAGTTTAGGCATGCAAGTCAAAGCAACAGAGAGAACATCCAAAGCCAAAGCCAGCAGCTCTTCCAGCACGCTACGCCATCCTTCATGTTACTGCCCCTTCTGTCACGAGCCAAACCACACGTTTGTTTCACCCTCCACAGGCATTTGAGGATTACTGTGCGTCGTGCTGGGAGGGGATTCTGAGGCCAAGAGCTGGGCCCACTTTATTAGCATCTTCCTCCATCCCAAAGGGGTTTAAGTGGTCCATCTTGCCAACTCCTGCTTCACTGCCAGACCTAAGGCTTTCAGACTTTCCTCTAAATCGGGGGTCGGCAATCCGCGGCTCTAGAGCCGCATGCGGCTCTTTAGCGCCGCTCTAGTGGCTCCCTGGAGATTTTTCAAAAATGTTTGACCTTTTTTTTTTTTCTTTTTTTCCTTTTTTTCTTATTTTTTCCTTTTTTTCCTCTTTTTCAATTTTTTCTTCCTTTTTCCTTTCCTTTTTAATCTCGACATTTCGACTTTTTTTTTTTTCGAAATTTTGACTTTTTTCTTGACATTTTGACTTTTTTCTCGAGATTTTACATCAACATTAATCTCAACCTTTTTCGACTTTTTTCTCGACATTTCGACTTGTGTCTCAAAATTGTACTTCAACATTAATCTTGACATTTCAACTTTTTTCTCAAAGTGCATAATGCAAAAAAAAAAATCTTCCCCCAGTTCTAACTAATATAGAAACATGCAGCATGTGTTGCCTTCATTCTAAGGCTGATACAAGACTTTTCATATTTTGCGGCTCCAGACATATTTGTTTTTTGTGTTTTTTGTCCAATATGGCTCTTTCAACATTTTGGGTTGCCGACCCCTGGTCTAAATAAAAGTCATCTTGAAGCTGCTCTTTTACCATTTCAAACCTTAAATATACTCCAAAACACACTTAATGGACTTGATATTAGTTTTTTTTTGTCTTTTGAATAAATTCAAGCATCTACTTCCTCTGGCATTTATTTTGAAGCCAAAAAAACCCAAACTTCCTTTCCTGCGGAGGCCAACTGGGCAAACCTTGACTCTTCTGCCTGGAATATACTTGCTGTTGGTGTTTGCGTTCGCGTCCGTTCAGGTGCACCGCCAACCGCAACGTCACTCGCATAGTACGTGAGGGGGCAATAAGCAGAGCAACAGTTGGAAAAGTGATTAAATATTTAGTAGTAGTGGTAGTAGCAGTATCAGATTAGAACAACAAACAAGTTTACATGACAACATTGGAGGATTTTCAATTCAGTTCAATTTTATTTGTATAGCACCTAATACAACAAAAGTTGTCTCTAGGCGCTTTCCAGAGACCCAGAACATGAACATAAACCCCCGAGCAATTATTACATAAACAATGGCAGGTAGAAACTCCCCTAGTGGGAGAAAAGCCTTAAGACAAACAGTGGTAAGCACGCAGCTCCTGATGCTCCGGCCTGCAAACATGCACAAAAGAGAAAAAAGGGGGCCAGCACAAGAAACTACAAGAACGATGGACAAAAATGATAGCTATGAGATACTTATAATAAAAATGGAAAAGGGGAAGAGAGGAAGGGAAGAGGAGAGGAGAAAAAGGGTGAGAGGCACCGCCCAGTGGATCATGTCGGTGCCCCCTGCAGCATAGGCCTATAGCAGCATATCTACCAAGAAGCTATATTTGAGACTATTATAGTCTTGTTCTATCTGCAGCTATGAATACTGACTCTAACACACTAGAGTTTACACTAACTAGAGATTTACCAACACTAACTAGGGGTTTACTGAACTGCAAGTATATCCCAGGTCTTAGAGAGCGAGTCACGTCCAGGAGAGTCCACCCAGTGTTTCTCCTCTCCGACAGAAGACACAAAGAAGCTCACCAGTGTTGGTGAGCTGCCTCTTGGGGGCTTCGGGTGGCTGAAGGCCAACTAATCAGCCTAGAGCCCGCCGGTAATCACCAAAGAGTCAGTTCTGTCAGCTCCGGCTGCCCAACTGAGCAAAGCAACAGGACTTCCAAGAGTACTAGCTCTGAGATTACTACACAATATGATGGCTGATGGATCCTATTAAAACAATTTACTCTTACTATATACTACTATAACACTGAGACTTTCTGCCTTATTACTTTTCTTTTCCCATGAAAGACACGTTCACTCATTCCTGATTGTGAATGCAATCGTTCATAAATAAAACCAAAGAGTGAGTCCTGCTAGTTGATTGAAGGAGAAATTAGGGAACTGATGGAAAAGGCCTTTCCTGATGTGAGGAGAGGCCTCACTGCCGCTGACATGAGCTTCATTACACGGCAGCCTGATTTTGGTTTTTCATGCTCCCTCGCGAGGGCCTAATGAGATATTTTTAACCCGCTGTGAGCAGCCGAGCATCAGGGAAGTGAATTATTAGCAATATGCAAACATAGCCAACATCTGTCAAGAGGCCACTGTTCAACTCTGTCTTTCAAACGGTAAAAAAGGTCCAGAGCCCGTTCTCACGGCTGAGTTGGTCACAGCCAGTCAACCTCCGCAGTTTACTCTCACATAACTCACAGAAAGTGGAAATGAAACATTTGATGTGTCTGAAGTTTCAGTTGTAGGGGAAAACAGTCTCTGCTAATGGCCATAAGGTCAAAGTATCTAATCCAGTTTCCAGCAGAAGTTTGTTAACCCTAATCCTTCCAACACCACCATTTTCTACCAGAGGACCAGTTTCCACAAAAGTGGTATTGGTGTCAACCCTGACATTGAAATAAGACCTTTACATTTCTTTGTACCCCCCAATTCAACTATGGGCTGTAGGCCTACGAGGGTGCGCACCGATTCAAACGTGAGCCGCTCAGAAGAATGGAGATCTGTATCATTAATTCAACAAAGAAAAAATAAATAAAACGATAAAACTTTTATTTTCTCTGGTTTTTTCACTGCTTGGGCCATGATACCAGCTTCTGCTGAGCTCTGCGCTCCACGCCCCGCCCAGCTATGGTCTCCACTACGAATGGGGAAGGAGGGGGAAGTGACGTATGTGTCACAAAAATGTGTAGTTTTTTAGTGTGGCAGGGTTCCTACCATGCTCCTCAAGGTTACATAGTGCCAGTGAAGGCGATACAGACCCCTCAGACCATGACAGAGGTTCATTAAACCTGTTGGAAGTTGATGTACCATCACAATGATGATGATGAAATATTAGATTAAGGTGGAAAAGTTACATAGTGCTGCTTTAAGAGGTGGAAGACAAACCAAGTGGTTTTTTTTTATTAGTATCTTTTAAAGCACAACCACAATGATGATTTTGTACCTAGGTGACATACATGACAACAAGGTGAGTCTCACTATTAATTTCACTATTAAGACATACGGGTTATCTTCATTCTTAATTCCATCCTCCACTCTTCACCTCGGAGCATTTACAATGATACCACCAAGCCACAATATTCCCTCTCCAGTGTGTACTTTCAAAGTGTAACAGTCTCCCACGACCTAAAGATGTTCTTTTTCCTCCATGCCGTCGTCAACAAGTCTCCAATCACTTCCTCTTCATCACTGGGATTCAATAATTATGGTTATGCCAAGTAGTGGCATGACCATATTGCAATCGTCCAGAATGGCCCAAAGGGCAATGTTGCTAGCATTTTGCTAACAAGCTAAAGTCGCAAAAGTCCCACTGCGCACCAGTGGGTGTACAGCATGACCCCGCTCTGATGTGGAAGAAAAAAATCCCCCCAAAAATAAAACATGCACGAAAAAAAGAGGAAAAACAGGAAATGAAGGCGATATATTAGTATACAGAAAAGGTTTCCCTTTTCTTATTCCGCACTCTTTTTCCGTCCGTTAATACGGCCCGAACTGCAACGTGCACCCATGCATGGCATACATCGTTGGATGCGTCTCCATCGTGCCTCGATGGGCATTACTTCTCAGTCAAAAGTGTTACCGTGGCAACGCTAGATGCAAAAAAGCCAAAAAAAAAAGCGAAAATTCGGACGCTTATTGCTCGGCCGAACTTTATCGTAGAGACATCGTTAAAAGGACCGTACAACCACATCGTTGCCATTGTTTATATAATAATTGCTCGGGGGTTTATGTTTATGTTTATGTTTATGTTTATGTTCATGTTATGGATCTCTGGAAAGCGTCTAGAGACAACATCTGTTGTATTAGACGGTATATAAATAAAATTGAATTGAATTGAAAATCGTGCTAATTATTACGGTTTTTGCGATATTTAACTTTCAATTAAAAAAAAAATTCCATTTGACTTTGGACGCTTGTTGCTAGGCAACAGGTTATCGTAGAGACATCGTACAAATGTTCCCCGACTCGGCAGGCTGTGGACTTCAACATACTCAAATTTCATGAAGCTGTGATTTAAGGACATTTTATGTCAAAATCCATGCCAAATGGCCCCATCCCCAAAGTTTATTAACAACCCTAAACTACTTCTTGGCCATTATTAATCACCCTAAACCACACCCCCTCCGTGGAGCACAGGAATGATGCAATACAACCGTAAACACCTCAAACTGACATAGAACCACCCCGAACACAAACACTACAGCCCCAAACCAAAGCAGCAAGAGGGGTTGAATGGGCAGTAGGGCATGCCCATATCAAAACTTCCTGAAATTTTCTAGTTGTTTTTGTTTTTCACCTTCAGATGTCTCACTGTCCTGTGGAAGGACTGATTTCCTCCTCTGCAGTGATTTTGCAGCCACCCTCGTGCGCAGTTACACCTTTCATCACCACACACACACACACCTCCTCCTCCGGCTCCCATTACAACTCTATTACAACCTCATTACAGCTGCAGAACACCATTTTTACAGCACACTCACACTGCAGAATAAAAGGTGTGTGAACAGGATTTTTGAGGAGCAAAGACGGGCAGAGGATCTCCACTCTGAACTTATAAAATATGTTTTCCCACATTTGTTGAGTCGACTGAAAGGATTTGGAGCTAGATTCACAAATACCACTTTGATGTGCAGAAAAAAGCATGAGGGTAAGCTTTTCCATGCGTGGTGCTGACATTTCTGGACTCAGAGACGTCTGAGACAGACCCAGACGGTGCTAAAAAACTTGTCAAACACACAAAAAACATGGGGTGACTCTCTGAGTTTCTGTTCTGTTTTTTTGGCTGTGATTGTTTATTGTGATCTGGACCAATAAAGGGATGGTTAAAGTAAAATAAAGGGTCTGTTGAATTGGGAGTGCGCAAGGATTTTGGTACCAATGACCGAGCCGCATTCTAAACAAATAAGTGTTGTGGCCTCCGCCCCGTGGTCTGGTGCAGGTCTGCTGCTGGCGTGGGATGAAAAGCTGCACTTTCACTGTGTAGTTTGGTATTTGCATGAGTGTGAGCAGACAGGACTCCGTTGTTGGACGAAAGCTGAACCGAAAACAGACCCGTCAACATTGAGGATATAATATGCTCTTTGTTTAGCTGGATGTGTCTAAGCTGAAAAATTCCTTAACCGCACAATTAAGAGTACAAAGACTGCAATACAGTTGGGTCCGTTATTACCCCCGTGGACTATATTTAGCCCTCCGTCTTTTTTGTTTCCATGGGAATGAAGAGTTGAGCGCGCGCAGCTGGAGCCTCGGGTATTTTCCAGGAGCGAGACGACAGAGTGGCTGCTCCCGGAGCAGAGCTGGCTTTTCCACCGTACGGAGGATTTGTCAAGTGATCATTTCCACTTGACTGAGGCCCAACATCACCGAGGGCCAGATGCATCAAACTCTGTGGTTTGATGCAGAAAAGTGAGTATGCACAAACTCACTCTCTGCATAGGATTCATAAAACCATGTACATGTGCGGTCGTCCTTTATAAATCCCTTTCATAAACTCACATGTGCGGTTTCCACTCCCATTTTTAACCCACAAACGGAAACTACTTTTTCATTTGCTTATGAAGCTCTGTCGACACCACAGCTGAATAAACACCCAAAGCAACAGGAGAGTAGAAGCAGCAGGGTGAATTCAATGGCTGGTTTCTGGGAGGCCAAGAACCTTCCATCCCCTTGACCCCTTCCATCCCCTTCCATCCACAAGTCACAGGTCAACTAGAGCAGGGATCTGCAACCCAAAATGTTTTAGAGCCATATTGGACCAAAAACACAAAAAACAAATATGTCTGGAGCCGCAAAAAATGAAAAGTCTTGTATAAGCCTTAGAATGAAGACACACATGCTGCATGTTTCTATATTAGTTAGAACTGGGGGAAGATTTTTTTTTTTCATTATGCACTTCGAGTAAAAAGTTGAAATGTCGAGAAAAAAGTCGAAATGTCAAGGAAATAGTCGAAATGTTGAGAAAAAAGTCGGAATGTCGAAGAAATAGTCAAAATGTCGCGAAAAAAGTCGAAATGTCGAGATTAATGTTGAAGTACAATCTCGAGAAAAAAAGTGGAAATGCTGAGAAAAAAGTTGAAATGTGTAGAAAAAAGTCAAAATGTTGAGAAAAAAGTCAAAATGTCGAGATTAATGTTGAAGTACAATCTCGAGAAAAAAGTCGAAATGTCAAGAAAAAAGTCGGAATGTCAAGGAAATATTCAAAATGTCGCGAAAAAAGTGGAAATGTCGAGAAAAAAGTCAAAATGTCGAGAACGAAATGTCGTTAAAAAAATCAAAAGTTCAAGAAAAAAGTCGAAATGTCGAGATTAATGTTGAAGTACAATTTCGAGAAAAATGTTGAAATGTCGAGAAAAGGTCAAAATGTCAAGAAAAAAGTCAAAATGTCGAAATTAAAAAGGAAAGGAAAAAGGAAGAATTAAAGCTGCAAGCAGCGATGAACGGGCCCTCGCACTCACGGCCACCGTCCCCCATAAGAAACGATACCACCCACGACTTCCTATGTCAAACCATTCAAATGTTATAGCAGGAAATAGGGACAACCAATCAGAAGAAGGGGCGGGGCTAATTAAGGCCAAAGAAGCTCAAGGACTCATTACAGAGTCCCATGACACCACCCACGACTCTCTATGTCAAAACATTCAAATGTTATAGCAGGAAATAGGGACAACCAATCAGAAGAAGGGGCGGGGCAAATTTTCACCAATTATGGTCAAGGACTCTATACCGAGTCCCATGACACCACCCACGGCTCTTTATGTCAAACCATTCAAAAGTTATGGCAGAGAAAAGTATTCTAGGGGGCGCTGTTGAGCCATTTTGCCACGCCCATTAATGCAAACCATGAAATATCAAATTTATCACCAAGCCTGGCTTGCATGTAAAATTTGGTGGCTTTTGGAGAACTATCAAATATGGACCAATCAGATGAAGGGGACGCGCGCTTTTTCGCGTCTAGCGTCGCCACGGTAACACTTTTGAAAGAGAAAAGTAATGCGCGTAGTCGCAAGATGAAGACGCACATTTTGATGTATGCACCAAAATTACACAATAAATTAAAAATGGCTGACTTCCTGTTCGGTTTCGGCCATGGCGCCAAGAGACTTTTCTTTAAGTTGCAACATGATGCAGGTGTGTACCGATTTTCATGCATGTACGTCAAACCGTATTGTGGGGCTTGAGGCGAAAAGTTTTTTCGGTCTGAACCAACCAGATGAAGGGTGGGCGCGCTTTTTGGCGTCTAGCGTCGCCACGGTAACGCTTTTGAAAGAGAAAAGTAATGCGTGTTGTCGCAGGAAGAGACTTTTCTTTAAGTTGTGTACTGATACAGGTGTGTAGCGATTTTCGTGCATGTACGTCAAACCGTATTGTGGGGCTTGAGTCACAAAGTTTTCCGGGGGGCGCTGTTGAGCCATTTTGCCATGCCCATTAATGCAAACCATTAAATATCAAATTTTTCGCCAGGCCTGACTGTGGCGCTAAAGAGCCACATGCGGCTCTAGAGCCGCGGTTTGCCGACCGCTGGACTAGACCGTTTAACCATGTGAGGAGAGCTGATCTGTCAGCCAGCGATATGCCAGCTTTCCTAATAGTTAGTATCGGTTTACTTTTACTCTACGAGTAAAGTTCAGGAAGTAAAAAAAAATTAAGGAAATAAATTATCAAACAAAAACAACAGCAATCATCATACTCATGTCTTGGACTCATTTTGGGCCAGCAAAAACAAAGGAAGGAAACACTACATAAAGTGCCTTTTTCTGCAGTTCACTCAAGAAGTCGTTTTGAACTGGATCCACAGCCGGTAACCAACCAGAAACAGCCGGTAACCAACCGGAACCACAGCCAGTAACCAACCGGAACCACAGCCGGTAACCAACCAGAAACAGCCGGTAATCAGTCGGAACCACAGCGGGTAACCAGCAGGAACCAGAGCCAGTAACCAGCCGGAACCACAACCAGTAACCAACCGGAACCAGAGCCAGTAACCAGCCGGAACCACAGCCAGTAACCAACCGGAACCACAGCCAGTAACCAGCCGGAACCACAGCCAGTAACCAACCGGAACCACAGCCGGTAACCAGCCGGAACCACAGCCGGTAACCAGCCGGAACCACAGCCAGTAACCAACCAGTAACCAGCCTAAACGACCACCAGTAACCAGCCGGAACCACAGCAGGTAACCAACCAGTAACCAGCCGGAACCACAGCAGGTAACCAGACGGAAACATAACCTGTAACCAACCAGTAACCAGCCGGAACCACAGCCGTTAACCAACCGGAACCAAAGCCTGTAACCAACTGGTAACCAGCCGGAACCACAGCCGTTAACCAACCGGAACCAAAGCCTGTAACCAACTGGTAACCAGCCAGAACCACAGCCGGTAACCAACCGGTAAAGGGACTGATAAGAGACACAGTCGTGGGTGTTTTATCCGAGTGTCACTGATCCGTAACTTGCTGTGATAAGCACACAGGTTTGTTTGTGGAGCCAACGCCTCTCAAACATTTCTCCACCCAGGACCTTCTTAGAAAGTGAACAAAGTTCCTGGACCTTCTTAGAAAGTGAACAAAGTTCCTGGACCTTCTTAGAAAGTGAACAAAGTTCCAGGACCTTCTTAGAAAGTGAACAAAGTTCCTGGACCTTCTTAGAAAGTGAACAAAGTTCCTGGACCTTCTTAGAAAGTGAACAAAGTTCCTGGACCTTCTTAGAAAGTGAACAAAGTTCCAGGACCTCCTTAGAAAGTGAACAAAGTTCCTGGACCTTCTTAGAAAGTGAACAAAGTTCCTGGACCTTCTTAGAAAGTGAACAAAGTTCCAGGACCTTCTTAGAAAGTGAACAAAGTTCCTGGACCTTCTTAGAAAGTGAACAAAGTTCCTGGACCTTCTTAGAAAGTGAACAAAGTTCCTGGACCTTCTTAGAAAGTGAACAAAGTTCCAGGACCTCCTTAGAAAGTGAACAAAGTTCCAGGACCTTCTTAGAAAGTGAACAAAGTTCCTGGACCTTCTTAGAAAGTGAACAAAGTTCCTGGACCTTCTTAGAAAGTGAACAAAGTTCCTGGACCTTCTTAGAAAGTGAACAAAGTTCCTGGACCTTCTTAGAAAGTGAACAAAGTTCCTGGACCTTCTTAGAAAGTGAACAAAGTTCCTGGACCTTCTTAGAAAGTGAACAAAGTTCCTGGACCTTCTTAGAAAGTGAACAAAGTTCCAGGACCTTCTTAGAAAGTGAACAAAGTTCCTGGACCTTCTTAGAAAGTGAACAAAGTTCCTGGACCTTCTTAGAAAGTGAACAAAGTTCCAGGACCTTCTTAGAAAGTGAACAAAGTTCCTGGACCTTCTTAGAAAGTGAACAAAGTTCCAGGACCTTCTTAGAAAGTGAACAAAGTTCCTGGACCTTCTTAGAAAGTGAACAAAGTTCCAGGACCTTCTTAGAAAGTGAACAAAGTTCCTGGACCTTCTTAGAAAGTGAACAAAGTTCCTGGACCTTCTTAGAAAGTGAACAAAGTTCCAGGACCTTCTTAGAAAGTGAACAAAGTTCCTGGACCTTCTTAGAAAGTGAACAAAGTTCCAGGGGGAGACGTTATCAGTGAAAGATGACACACAATAATATGTAGCTGCCTTCACCGGTGATGGGAAAGCAGTTCACGAAAGACAAGGTTACTTTTTGGTGAAACAAATCTTGGCACAGCATCAGAAAATATTTGTTTATTTCACTACACACTTTTTCACAAAAAAGGATAGAACAGACTCAATAAAATCACAATAAAACAAACTGGTATGGAAAGCGGACAGTCCCCTCGACCAGAACGGCCACAGCCGTCCCTTTCACACACAGCTCCAAGATAGTTAGACACACTGCACCGTTGGACCTTTTTGAAACTGTTACCTCTTGGTTTCACGACATTTTCTTTTCTGATGCCGGGGCTTTGGGTCGATTCCGAGTACGTTTCCGATACCAGTGTCAGTTTTTCTTTTTAAAGTTCCATCCTGATTATTTTTTGCCTCACTAACATTGGATAAAAATAACTACAGATCTGTTTTAGAGATGCATTTCCGATTTTCGATCGATTTTCCGATTCTAAATCGATTCTCATATTCATTCCTAAAAATCGATTAGTGTCTACAGATTGATTTTTTTTTTCATCATTACAACTTTTGGTATTTTTTTGTTTGTTCATGCCCAAAAAAGGAATTTTTTTGTTGGACACCAGAATAACTTGTGCCATGTTTTTGCCTTTAAATATGTTTAAAGGTATGAAAACATTAAAGTTTTCACTTTTAATTGCATAAATTGTCTATATTTCATTACTTTATATACTGTATTGGGGTTACATTTGCATAAAATGCTAAAAACCAAATTCTCAAAAATTAAAAACCGAAATAGACCAAGAATGGAAAACATTCAAACGAAATGTGGGAAAAAATAAAACTGATTTCCTCCGTCTCTGTTTCCTCCCTGGATCTGTTTGGTAATTCTACACAATGTTTCTGAAAGCAGTTCTATCAGCATTCTGGGAGCTGATTGGTCCTTACAGCATCATTAGCTGCAATACTTGCTGTTGAATCTCAATATAATACTAGTACTAGAAAATTTCATGAAATTTTGATATGGGCATGCCCTACTGCCCATTCGTCCCCTCTCGCTGCTTTGGTTTGGGGCTGTAGTGGTTGTGTTCGGGGTGGTTCTATGTCAGTTTGAGGTGTTTATGGTTGTATTGCATTCATTCCTGTGCTCCCTATAGTTATTAATGGGGTGCGCTTTTTGGCATCTAGAGTCCCCACGGCAACGCTTTTGACTGAAAAAAGTAATGCCCATCGAGGCACGATGGAGACGCATCTAACGTATGCCATGCATGGGTGCACGTTCCGGTTCAGGCTATGTTAACGGATAGGGTTTTTTTTTCACCATGGTAAAAAACCCCATCCGAATGAATGGGGCCATTTGGCATGGATTTTGACATAAAATTTCCTTAAATCCCAGCTTCATGAAATTTGAATATGTTGAAGTCCACAGCATGCCGAGTCTGGGAACCTTTGTACGATGTCTCTACGATAATCTGTTGCCTAGCAACAAGCGTCCAAAGTCAAACGGAAATAAAGAAAAAAATGAAAGGTCAATATCGCAAAAAGTGTAATAATTGGCATAATGAGCTTGTACGGTCCGTTAGTGCCAATCGGGCCGAGTGTTTGAAAGTTTGAACGATGTCTCTACGATAAAGTCCGGCCGAGCAATAAGCGTCCGAATTTTCGCCTTTTTTTTGCTTTTTGGCATCTAGCGTTGCCACGGTAACAGTTTTGACTGAAAAAAGTAATGCCCATCGAGGCAAGATGGAGACACATCTAACGATGTATGCCGTGCATGGGTGCACGTTCAGGCTACGTTAACGGATAGGGTTTTTTTTTCACCATGGTAAAAAACCCCATCCGAATGAATGGGGCCATTTGGCCTGGATTTTGACATAAAATTTCCTTAAATTCCAGTTTCATGAAATTTGAATATGTTGAAGTCCACAGCGTGCCGAGTCGGGGAACATTTGTACGATGTCTCTACGATAACCTGTTGCCTAGCAACAAGCGTCCAAAGTCAAACGGAAAAAAAATAAATAAATAAAGATCAATATCACAAAAACTGTAATAATTGGAAGAATGAGGTTGTACGGTCCTTTAGTGCCAATCGGGCCGAGTGTTTGAAAGTTTGAACGATGTCTCTACGATAAAGTTCGGCCGAGCAATAAGCGTCCGAATTTTCGCCCTTTTTTTTTGCTTTTTGGCATCTAGCGTTGCCACGGTAACAGTTTTGACTGAGAAAAGTAATGCCCATCGAGGCACGATGGAGACGCATCCAACGATGTACCGCATGCATGGGTGCACGTTGCGGTTCGGGCCGTATTAACGGGCGAAAAAAAGTGCGGAATAATAAGAAAAGGGAAACCTTTTCTGTATACCATTATATCGCCTTCATTTTCATGTTTTTCCTCATTGTTTCGGACGTGTTTTATTTTTTGGGGATTTTTTTTTTCCACATCAGAGCGGGGTCATGCTGTACACCCACTGGTGAGATGTGGGACCTTTGCGACTTTAGCTTGTTAGAAAAATGCTAGCAACATTGCCCTTTGGGCCATTCTGGACAATTGCAATATGGTCATGCCACTACTTGGCATGCCCATAATTAACATGTTGCAGAACTACACAGTCATGTAATTCATGCAACAGCTAAAAAAAACTGTTTTAATAACACTAACCCAAATCAATATCGGAATGGAATCGAATCAAATCTTGATAATCGATTCTGAATCTTAAGAAATGGAATCGATTCGTGACATTTGAATGGATCCCCAGCCCTGATCTAAACGCAACCGGCTGGATGTGTGAGGAGAGAGAGGAACCCAGGGTTCCTGAACAAAACCTGCTCATGACCAGGTTATACTCACAGATCCAGTTACCGTGGTAACAGACCGAGAACAGGTTACCACAGGTCCTGAAACGGCCTCCACTGAACCCTCTTTCTTAGGTTTTAGGGTGCTTTCACCTCTGTCCCGTTTGGAGCAGTTGTTCCCAAACAGGGAGCGTTTCCCCCTAAAGATCGGTTGGTTTGGTACATGTGAACACAGCAATGTGCTCGGATGCGGGACAAAACAAGCAAGCTGAGATCCTAGGAGAGGTGGTCTCGGCTCGCTTCCATTCCAGACCCGGGTTTTTCCTGGCTCTAATTGAGGCCGAGGCGGCTCCATCCCGATCACATGCGTGCAGATAAACCGTGCCTTCAACTGGCTCAAGCAAAAAATGTTTACAAGCAAGATGTTTTGTATTTTGGGAGTTCTAATATGATTAAAAATATAACAATTATCATGTTAAAGCATTATTTTATTAAGATAAAAATATAAATACAAATATAAAAACTAGGGCTGTCAGCGTTAACGCGTTAATCGCGATTAGATTAATGCAATCCATAATGCGTTATTTTTTTTTAATCGCATTTTAATCGCAAACCTTTTTGTCCCTTCTACTCACCCGTAGTCGACTCTTCTGTAATGATCCAGAAGAGGGCGGTAATGCACCGGAAAAAACTGGATGCCAACCGCCAATAAACCTCAAGAAGAAGAAGACTCCTCTGTAGCGCCATGTTAGCTGTTTCCTAAAGTAAACTTCCACCACCAACAACTACAAAGAGACGCCAAACTGAACCACTACCCGTGGATAGAAACAGAATACGTATGTTTGCCGAGAAGTGGCTGCATGATGTTACGCGGCGACGCACACCGTACGTTCGCGCTCCCGCGTATCCTACCCCGTAAGCTCTGCGTTGGTGCAACGCGGAACCATAAATCAGCCAGTGTCTGTCACTGCGTGCAGCAGTTACCTGCAAGACGCTGCTCTGATTATGGCTCAAAGTTTATGAAAACCCCAAATAAAAAATAAATTAGAGAATATTTTATGAAATCAATAAACAATTCCATCATCAAAATGATAACAAATAAAGGTTTAACATATCTTGCTTTGAATGTAATAAGACTAGGAAATATATTAGTTTCACCTTTTAAGTTGAATTATTGAAATAAATTAACTTTTACACCATATTCTAGTTGAATTATTGAAATAAATTAACTTTTACACCATATTCTAGTTGAATTATTGAAATAAATTAACTTTTACACCATTTTCTAGTTGAATTATTGAAATAAATTAACTTACACCATATTCTAGTTGAATTATTGAAATAAATTAACTTTGTAAAGGACCATATTGAGCTGATCTTTATAAGTGAATAAATATTGTTTTGCCTATAACTTATTCCTGCATCCCTCTTTTATCGATCCGGCGAGACGGGTCACCGCGTTTTTGGAGGCCCAAGTCACATATCCAGGGGCTCCTCTTAGCACCAGACCAAAATAATTATGTGCAGCCCTGTCTATATGGCACTTTGTTTAATTTGAAAAACTGTATTTGAAGTAGACAGTGTTTTAAGTTGGTCTACATGGCACTTTTTTGAAAGAAAATACAAAAGGTCAAAAAGGAAATTCTTTCTTTGTGTTCATTTGATTCCCAATTAAGACACAATGGTAAGAAATGATTTACATTATGGGCTTAAAACTGCCTTGAAATGCGAAATAACAGAATTTTAAACATGCAATTCAAAATGCGATTAATCGCGATTAACTTTTGAAATTCTGCGATTAATCGCGATTTAAAAAAATAATCGTTTGACAGCCCTAATAAAAACTCAATCTTACCAAAAATAAAAAGTAAAAAAAAAAACTGCCAATGGAACAAGAGACAATTTTCACTGAAATGAGTGAAAATGGTTTTCTAGAACAAGTTACTTTTTAGGTGACCGTCTTATTTTACATGTAATGATTTTTTTTGGACTAGAAATAAAACATTTTGACTGGATATAAGACAAGTAGTCTTGGTAAGATTTTGAGTTTTTGTGGGGTTTCAGACTTTTAATTCTCGAGATTTCGTCTTCTTCTGGTGCACTGTCGTTGATACAGCGCCTCCACAGCTGCGCAATGCTGTAACTGCAGTTAAAATAACGTCCATCCAGTCCAACGCCTGCCAGAAGAGTTTTGAGAGCTGGGGGCGGCACGAAATTAGGCGGAGGCGGCCGCCTCCTAATTTTGTATGCAGGAAAAACCCTGCAGACCTGGAGTGGTTTGTTTGCAGTGAGAACAGAATCCACACAGCAACCAACACAACTCACTCATAACTCGCTTATGATGCTCCATAGTTGTTGTTTTTCCCGGGGTACGGAAGAGGAAACTCCTTCTGCGTTCATTTCTGACCAATGAGAGAACAGTTGGTTCTCATGGCATTTGTTAACAGCTTTGAACCGCTACAGACGGTTGCCTTGTGAACACAAACGCCACAAACAAAATGAAACAATTGTATCGATTTAGCCCCTGAATTGGAACAAAACAAACCAGAGGTCTGAAAGAACCCTAAGTTACCTCTTCATCTAAAACAGAAAATCTCACTTCAGATCCAACAAGCCCAGGTTGGCATCAGCGTTTGAGATGGGGACGAGCTCTCGTCGCTGGTCTTGGCCTGGTTGTTTCAGTCCACACCCCAGTACCGTTATGAACCAAAGCCCGTAGCTTTGTTAGCGTCCTCGGCTGCTGCTGCTGGAAGAACCGGAGCTAATGAGCCGCTTTCACAGTTTCACTCGTTCTTCCTTAACCCTTGTACTGTCTTTGGGTCAAAATGACCTCATTCTTCTTCCTTCTTTCCTCCTGCTCTCTCCTTCCTTCTTCCCTTCCTTCCTTCCTTCTTTCCCTTCCTTCCTTCTTTCCTCCTGCTCTCTCCTTCCTTCTTCCCTTCCTTCCTTCCTTCTTTCCCTTCCTTCCTTCTTTCCTCCTGCTCTCTTCTTCCCTTCCTCTTCTCTCCCTTCCTTCCATCTTTCCTTGTTTCCTTCCTTCCTTCCTTCTTTTTTCCCTTCCTTCCTTCCCTCCTTCCTTCTTTTCTCCCTTCCTTCCTTCTTTCTTTCCTTCTTTTCATTCTTCCTTCCTTCCTTCTTTACTCCCCTCGTACATTCTTTCCTTGTTTTCTCCTTTCCTTCCTTCCTTCTTTTTTCCCTTCCTTCCTTCCTTCCTTCCTTCTTTTCTCCCTTCCTTCTTTCCTTCCTTCTTTTTTCCCTTCTTTCTTTTTCCCCTTCCTTCCTTCCTTCCTTCCTTCCTTCCTTCCTTCCTTCCTTCCTTCCTTCCTTCCTTCCTTCCTTCCTTCCTTCCTTCCTTCCTTCCTTCCTTCCTTCCTTCCTTCCTTCCTTCCTTCCTTCCTTCCTTCCTTCCTTCCTTCCTTCCTTCCTTCCTTCCTTCCTTCCTTCCTTCCTTCCTTCCTTCCTTCCTTCCTTCCTTCCTTCCTTCCTTCCTTCCTTCCTTCCTTCCTTGACCCGAAGACAGCACAAGGGTTAAGTCAATCAATCAAATAAATGTTAGGACTGACTATTTTATGGGCGCTAGTGAGCCAGCAGAGTATCACTAGGGCTGCAACGATTCGTCCATGTTGTCGACAAAAATCCATAATCAAAATTGTGGACAATGAATTCCATTGTCGACAATTGTCACCAGACGTGGAGTGAGGCGTCTCAATTCAATACAATCTCTGCAGAGAGTCGTGCAGCACGATAGCGTCTCGGCACGACAGCGTCTCTGCAGCTGCAGGTAACAAAACTTCAAAAGTTTGGGAGCATTTTAACCTCGATACGGTGAATAAAAAGCTGACTTGCAAGGTTTGCAAAGCTGACGTCACTTTTCACGGGAGCGCGTTGGTAATGCATTTGAAGAGAAAGCATGTCGGAGTGTTGAACAAAACAGACTCGCCTTGGTAAGATATTAAGCCTATTTTCATTCGTTAAATTAATTTGTTTTATTCGTTAACTTTGTTTATTTCATGTTATTTATTAGTATTTGAGCCACTCACAGCTACTCTCGTTATAACCTCAATCATAATTGATGCAGCGCGAAAGGCGAAATAGCTTGTGTGATGACAATGATGGATTTGCATCTAACTTTCGGTCATGTGACCTATGAACTGTCAATCATCCATCAAGCTCCACAATGATCATGTTAACATTAAATCAGATAGATTTGTCTGGACATTTCTCTTGCGGGACGGGAAAAGACACTAAATCAATGCATCTCTATTATCGTGCAGCATGAATTTTCAGAGTTTAGCGGATGCGGGCGGGAGCAGGATGAAGAAAACAGTCCCGCTATAGCAGGGCTCTAGTCCCATCTTTCTTGTGTTTATTATCATTTGCCACATAATGAAAGCACCCTCATACTCAATTTAAAAAAAATGACTAATTATCCGATTAGTCGACTAATCGTTTCAATAGTCGGTGACTAGTCGACTATTAAAATAGTCGTTAGTTGCAGCCTTAAGTATCACAATGACTGGGCTACGCCAGATTGCAGCTGTTTATTTGGCAAAACGCTTAATGTTTCTCGTCATCACTCAATTTAACCACACAGCTGCTGTCGCTGGCACGTTGTCTTCACTTCAACAACAAAGGTGAACCAATTATAGCATGTTGAACATAAAATAAAAGTACTGAAAACAAAGATCCAGTTCCAAAAACTGAAAGCCAGATGTCCAGGAATACCCTGATATCCAAATATTCCAGTCCAGGCCAGGGAGATGCTGTAATCACTGCAGAGCAGCAATGTTTAGATCCAGTGTGATTCATCTGGAATGGTTTGGCTTCATCAGCTTAACTTACGCCACATCAGTAAAATCCCTCTGCTCCGTCTGCAGCTCATCAGTCCGGAAGACTAGAAAAGTGAGAAACAGCTCTGCCAAGCAGGGATGGACTAAAACATGTATCACCATAATTCCTGACATTTATCCCGATAAAAATGACAATAAAAGAAATATGTTTGTTACACAAAAACCTCATCAACCGGAATGTATGTATCTATCCATCCATCCATCCTTCCTTCCTTCCTTCCTTCCTTCCTTCCTTCCTTCCTTCCTTCCTTCCTTCCTTCCTTCCTTCCTTCCTTCCTTCCTTCCTTCCTTCCTTCCTTCCTTCCTTCCTTCCTTCCTTCCTTCCTTCCTTCCTTCCTTCCTTCCTTCCTTCCTTCCTTCCTATCTTTCTGGCTCTCTCCTTCCTTCCTTCCTTCCTTCCTTCCTTCCTTCCTTCCTTCCTTCCTTCCTTCCTTCCTTCCTTCCTTC
Organism: Cololabis saira; assembly: GCF_033807715.1. Classification (NCBI taxonomy): domain Eukaryota; kingdom Metazoa; phylum Chordata; class Actinopteri; order Beloniformes; family Belonidae; genus Cololabis; species Cololabis saira. Next base: position 39,084,358 of record NC_084606.1, read on the forward strand.
CTTCCTTCCTTCCTTCCTTCCTTCCTTCCTTCCTTCCTTCCTTCCTTCCTTCCTTCCTTCCTTCCTTCCTTCCTTCCTTCTGGCTCCTTCCTATCTTTCTGGCTCTCTCCTTCCTTCCTTCCTTCCTTCCTTCCTTCCTTCCTTCCTTCCTTCCTTCCTTCCTTCCTTCCTTCCTTCCTTCCTTCCTTCCTTCCTTCCTTCCTTCCTTCCTTCCTTCCTTCCTTCCTTCCTTCCTTCCTTCCTTCCTTCCTTCCTATCTTTCTGGCTCTCTCCTTCCTTCCTTCCTTCCTTCCTTCCTTCCTTCCTTCCTTCCTTCCTTCCTTCCTTCCTTCCTTCCTTCCTTCCTTCCTTCCTTCCTTCCTTCCTTCCTTCCTTCCTTCCTTCCTTCCTTCCTTCCTTCCTTCCTTCCTTCCTTCCTTCCTTCCTTCCTTCCTTCCTTCCTTCCTTCCTTCCTTCCTTCCTTCCTTCCTTCCTTCCTTCCTTCCTTCCTTCCTTCCTTCCTTCCTTCCTTCCTTCCTTCCTTCCTTCCTTCCTTCCTTCCTTCCTTCCTTCCTTCCTTCCTTCCTTCCTTCCTTCACGTTGTCGTGGATTTAACCATAAATCAGCTTCAACAAAAACGTTGTGAACGCTAAAAAAAAAGTAACAAACATGGAGGATCTGAGTCATTACAGTTTTGCAGTACAGGTGGACTCATTTAATTGGTTTGTATTAAGTAAAATAAGTAGTTTAGTAGCATTTAGTATCTTTTAGAGCAGTGATTTGGGGGCTCCAAAGACTGAATGTGGTGATAGATTTATAGTTACAAAGGTGGAGTTGAATTGAATCCCTATTGGACACCAAACAAACCAGCGACCAACACCAACCACAGACGCTCGCCAAGTCCCAGCCCTTTGTGGCCACCACAAAGAGAACATTTAGAAATGTAATGATGCACATCTTAGTCCACAGCTAATCTCTGTGGGTTGCCTAGAAACGTCATTGAACATCACAGTTACACAGTTTTTTGTTGCAGATTTCCAGTGCTTGACGTGTGTCTCCGTGTGTTCCTGCTTCCTGGATTGGCAGTGGATGTCGTCACCCCCCCCCCCAAAAAAAAAAAAAAAATCACTGGGTTTGTATGTGTATATTTATGTATGTGTATGCATATGTATGCGTATATATATGTATATATATTAAATATGGTAATAAATAATGCACATATATATATATATATATATATATATATATATATATTTGGTTTCTACCGTCATGGTATCAATCATTAATGTTAATGTGTGCAGACAAGATGAAAAAAAAAAAAAAAAAGAACATCACAGTTACAGTGAGTACAGAAGGTCAAATGTCAAAGCTGCTGTATTTATAAGTAAGAAATAAAAAGCTGTAATTATAGGAAGGTATTAGGCCTAAAAGGATAAAGAAATCTCTTATTTTCTTCCACAACTTGACAGTTTCCTGAGGTCTGGTCCACAATACCACAGACACACAGTATGACGGCGCCTTTTCCATGTCACTATAGATGTGTGGGTGGCTGCTTCGCTAGGGGCGCTAGCATAACTATTATGGATGTGGAAGTGATAACGGCTAGCCCAGGGATCTGCAACCCAAAATGTTTTAGAGCAATATTGGACCAAAAACACAAAAAACAGATATGTCTGGAGCCGCAAAAAATGAAAAGTCTTGTATCAGCCTTAGAATGAAGACAACACATGCTGCATGTTTCTATATTAGTTAGAACTGGGGGAAGATTTTTTTTTCATTATGCACTTCGAGAAAAAAGTCGAAATGTCAAGATTAAAAAGGAAAGGAAAAAGGAAGGAAAAAAGTTGAAATGTCGAGAAAAAAGTCAAAATTCCAAGAAAAAAGTCGAAATTTCAAGGAAAAAAAAGTCGAAATGTCGAGATTAATGTTGAAGTACAATTTCGAGAAAAAAGTCAAAACGTCGAGTAGTAAAAATTTCGTGAAAAAAGTTGAAATGTCGAGTACCGTAAATAGTCAAAATTGCATGAAAAAATGTGTAATGTCGAGAAAAAAGTCAAAATGTCGAGATTAAAAAAGGAAAAGGGAAGAAAAAAAGAAAACATTTAAAAATAAAAAAGGGAAAAAGAGAAAAAAAGAGAAAAAAAGGGAAAAAAATTAAAAAAAAAAAGGGAAAAAAGAAGAAGGAAAAAAAAGGTCAAACATTTTTGAAAACGCTCCAGGGAGCTACTAGGGCGGCGCTAAAGACATACCGTAAAAACATACCCTCACCACCTGCCTACACGACATCAATACCTGGATGAGCAATAACTTTTTAAAACTGAACGGCAATAAAACTGAGGCTCTTCTCATCGGCTCCAAATCCACCCTCACCAAGTCACAACCCTCTCCCGCCCTTCCCATCATCATCGACGGCTTTCCGGTACCCTTTTCCCCCCACGTCAAGAGCCTCGGCGTCATTTTGGACAGCACACTTTCATTTGCACCTCACATCCATAACATCACCCGGACTGCCTTCTTCCACCTCCGCAACATCTCCAGACTCCGTCCAGCACTGTCCCAATCCAGCACAGAAATCCTGGTCCACTCATTCATCACATCCCGTATTGATTACTGCAACGCCCTCCTCACTGGCCTCCCAACCAAACTCACCGACAAACTGCAACTCATACAGAACTCGGCCGCCCGGATCATCACCCGCACCAAGTCATCTGATCACATCACCCCCGTCCTCATCCAACTCCACTGGCTCCCAGTCCAATACCGTATCATTTACAAAAACCTCCTCCTCACCCACAAAGCCCTTCACAACCTAGCCCCCACTTACCTCTGTGACCTACTGCAAGATTACACCCCCTCCCGCACCCTCCGCTCAACCTCTGCTGGACTCCTTTACACTCCCACCTCACACCTTAACAGCATGGGTGCCCGAGCTTTCAGCTGCTCGGCACCCAGACTCTGGAACTCCCTCCCCCCACACATAAAACAAATAGACTCCATCACCACATTCAAAACACAACTCAAAACCCACCTGTTCAAACTTGCCCATTCACTATAACCGGACATCACGCACTACTTCCCATCAGTTTGTTTGTCTACTGTTTATTATTTGTCTTGTTGCTTGTATGGATGTTTATTGTATTTTTAATTGTATTTCTTGTGTTTTTATTCTGTAAGGTGACCTTGGGTGTCGTGAAAGGCGCCTCCAAATAAAATGAATTATTATTATTATTATTATTAAAGAGCCGCAGGTTGCCGACCCCTGGGCTAGCCATTGGCTAAGCCAACTGTCAATCATATTAGAAATAAATGTATTGCTTGAGATAAACTCAAGCTTGAGTTACATTGGGTACATTGGGTTACATTTGGGTCCAACAGTCAATTCAGACAGTTTTTTTTGTCATGTATTTTCTAATAATATCAAGTTCCAGAGGTTTCTTTTAAAGGATCATGACTCACTCGCCACTGCTCCCTCAGGTGATAAAAGCTGGAGCTCCTTGAAGGTTCTCATAGTCATTTAAGTGCAAGACTGTTCATGAACGGCCTCATTCCTCCCCAACATTCAGAGCCACAAGCTTTGCCCTGAAATACACCACGTTCCTTTTTACTCAATGACTCAACAAAACCAAGGGAGTACATATCCTCTTAACTTTGTGTTGGCTCTCTTTTCTAAAAACCACACACACCGACTGTTTTGCTTCTCCCCACCCAGCTGCTGTTACGAGGAGGAAACCCCCGTTTCCCCTGAGGCGCTGCCTCTGCTGCTGCAGCGTTTGGTCACCAACGCCTTCTCTAACGTCTCCTCGTGAGTGGCGGGAACGCTGGCATCAGTGACTGCGTTTCCAGCATCAATAATCCTTTTAAAACTTAAATATTGGCAATAACCCAAATTTGCACGGCCATGTAAACACCAATAACCCCTTTGAATAACCAGAATTTGCTCATATTCTGGTTTTTAAAAACCCCAATATGATCCCTGGGTTACTCCTTTTAAAACCTGAATATTGGGTCATGTAAACGCCAAACAGAATATCCCCATCAAACGGAACAGGAATTTGTTTTCTGCACATGTTCTGTTCACAAGGAATCCTGGTCTTTTGAGTCCAGGAAGTTCTTATAAACACGGAGAAACCAAGACCAGGAGGAGACTAATCACTTCATAAATGTAATGAAGGATATGAACATTTCTGCATTTGTAGACGGTAGAAAGTACCGGGATAGAAGATTTACAAGAAGGTGAGAGAAAAGTTGCGCGAAGCAGCATTTGTTTTGAATTTGGATACAGGAAGAAGAAGCAGAAATGATGGGAATTGTGTCATGATGTTCTCCGTGCGTCGCTGGTTTGATCCAGATATCCCAAATGATTAATTATCATGTAAACGGAATATTCTGAATGTTTCAGCAACCGGAATATTAGCAATAACCCGGATTTTGACTGCATGGAAACGTAGTCATCAATGCCAGTCACAAAAGAAGCTGCTTTGTCAATTTCCCCGAGGGAATCCCCCCAAAGGGATTAATAAAGTCGTCTGAAACAGGAAACACCGGGGGTCGGCTACATCGGGGGTCGGCAACCCGCGGCTCTAGAGCTGCATGCGGCTCTCTCGCGCCGCCCTAGTGGCTCCTGGAGCTTTTTCAAAAATGTTTCAACTTTTTTTTCTTCTTTTTTTCCCTTTTTTCCTCTTTTTTTCCTTTTCTTTATTTATTCTTTTTTCCTTCCTTTTTCCTTTCCTTTTTAATCTTGACATTTCGACTTTTTTCTCGACATTTCGACTTTTTTCTCGAAGTGCATAATGAAAAAGAAAATCTTCCCCCAGTTATAACTAATATAGAAACATGCAGCATGTGTTGTCTTCATTCTAAGGCTGATACAAGACTTTTCATTTTTTTGCGGCTCCAGACATATTTGTTTTTTGTGTTTTTGGTCCAATATGGCTGTAAAACATTTTGGGTTGCCGACCCCTGGGCTACACGGACGAAAAGCAAAGGTGACTTTCCAGCCCGAGGAGGGAGGGCTGCACCAGTCTGACACCCAACACCCCCTGCTACTACAGATGTGATGAAGGGGCAGATGGCAGGGGCGTGAGAAACCGTGTACAGTCAAAACAAAAGAGGAAGTTGGTTTCAGGGGTGACACCACTAAAAAAAAACAGAACGACTTGGTGCCACAAATGCACGTCTGCAAAAAGTCTAAGTCACATCAGAGCCCGCGTACGCGTCGGCTATGCTCCTACCTCTTGCAGACAGTTTCTTGGTGTTGATTATTTTGGCGGCGTACTCCTGCCCTGTGGAGATCTTCATGCACCTCCTCACCACGGAGAAAGCTCCCCTGCAGGAACAAAGAGGTCGAGTAAGCAGCTGCAGGGCACGGCCTTTCAAAGTACAGAATAACATATGGCGCTTTTCCACTAGTACCTACTCAGCCCGACTCGCCTCGGTTTGGTTCTTTTCCACTAGGGGTCTGATGTGCCGAGTAGATACTTTTCTGTATCTATTCTGCCGAGGTTCTAAGCTGCTGAGTGGGCTGTATCTGACATCATCACACTACAGGCCACCGATTGGTCGGGGGGTTGGAGTCAGACGTCTGAGTCAGGAGGAGGAAATCAGAGAAAGAGACTCTGACGGATTCTTGTTCATTTTATTCAACCAGCAACAGCAGCAAAAGTCTGTTTCATGATCCAACTCTGAGGGTCAGATGTTCATAAACCTGGTGCTGAGGAGAGAATTAAAAAGGGATCTAGACTGGCGATAAAGAACAACCAGATCTACCAGGAGCTCTGTCTCTTCATAGCTGCTCACGGCTCCAGCTGACTTTTCGAGACAAAAAAAATTAATTAAAAAGCGTTGCCGCTTGAAGCTTCTCACTCTCATTTTTTAAGTTGATATCAAACACAAGCCACAGATCCAGCAGCACATCTATCATCTCCTCCAGGTTCTACATCTTTAGTGTCTTCTCCGTTTAGATCACACAATCAAATACGTCACAGCAGCTTCTCCAACCTCCTACTTCTGCTCAAGGTGCTGAATTGTAATGGAAAAGAAACCAGGCCAAGTTGAGATGAGTGGAGTAGAATAGGTACTAATGGAAAAGCGGCAATAGATTCTAGTGCTGAAACGATTCCTCAAATAACTCGAGTAATTCGATTACAAAGGAATTTTTTCTGCCTCGAGGAATCGTTTAATTTTGCGTTGGCTAATTTTGCATATATATATATATATATATATATATATATATATATATATATATATATATATATATACACACACAGGGCCGCCGCAAGGGGTGTGCGAACCGTGCGACCGCACAGGGCCTCGCGCCCCAAGGGGCCTCGCGCTATGGGCCGTTTTTTTTTTTTTTCAGACTTAAATGTGTACTAGTCTGTGCATATCAATAAATATATGTGCAATGATGCGCGTGTCTGTTGTTCAGTACAACTGCGTCAGACCAGGCGCAGACACAAGCTTCTCTGATCCAGACGGTGGAGTTGGAACAAACTGTCACACAATGTCGAGAGAACGAGACAGAATCAGGAAATTTCCATCGGGATGAAAAAAGAAAAAAACTAAAGAAAATGGAAGAGTTTAATGCCTCTCTGAAAGGCTCGTTTGATACATTTGTTACAAAAATCACCCATCCGACCGGGTCTCAAGCAGCCGTGGGGCCCCGCGTCGAGGAAGCCCAGATGATGATGATGCAGGGGAAGGTATGCAGTATTTTGCTAATTGGAGAGTTAAAATTGCGCATATAGACACCCGATCCGACCCGAAAAACCCCAAAAATTTCGCGAGGCCCCCCCCAGCCATTTCGCACAGGGCCTCGCAAATCTCCCAGGCGGCTCTGTATATATATATATATATATATATATATATATATATATATATATATATATATATATATATCAGGGCTCCAGACTGCGACCAAATGCTCGCATTTTGCTCAGGCAGTCTGCAATGGCCCAGACGGGAGACATTTTCAATCCACGCTATATTCTTCTGGTCCGTTCTCCTATATGTTCCCCCTCTAACCCGGTACATACATAGGTTCCTCTAAACATCTGTTCCCACTACAGTTTTAACTAAAAGAAAAGGCAAAAAAATGTCAGAAAAATAAAAACGTAATGAAGCTAACTGGGTAGTTTTCAGTTTTATCTCTGTAGTCATTGATGGATAAAACAAGCAGCACTAGTGTCTAATGTGGTAGGGGTCTTTCTGTGTGGAGTTTGCATGTTCTCCCCGTGCTCGAGTGGGTTCTCTCCGGGTACTCCGGCTTCCTCCCACAGTCCAAAAACATGCATATTAGGTTAATTGGTGATTCTAAATTGCCCATAGGTGTGAGCGTGAGTGTGGTTGTGAGCATGGTTTGTGTGTTTATGTGGCCCTGCGATGGACTGGCGACCTGTACAGGGTGTAACCCCTGCCTCTCACCTGAAAGACTCCAGCAGACCCCCGTGACCCCGCAAGGGATAAAGCGGGTATAGATAATGGATGGATGGATCTTATGTATATTTATACCGTATTTTCGCGACCATAAGGCGCACATAAAATTCTTTTTTTTACCTAAAATGTGCCGCACGCCCTATGAAACGGTGCGCCGTTTCTATTACCTATTACCAGGCAAATGAAATGGGCTGGATGGATGAAGGGATGATGATCGAGTGGTTGGAGACCTGTGGTCTACAACATGCAGGACGGTGGTCCTCAAGGACCAGCGTTGGAGACCTGTGGTCCTCAAGGACCAGCGTTGGAGACCTGTGGTCCTCAAGGACCAGGGTTGGAGACCTGTGGTCTACAACATGCAGGACGGTGGTCCTCAAGGACCAGTGTTGTGAGACCTGTGGTCCTCAAGGACCAGCGTTGGAGACCTGTGGTCCTCAAGGACCAGTGTTGGAGACCTGTGGTCCTCAAGGACCAGTGTTGGAGACCTGTGGTCTACAACATGCAGGACGGTGGTCCTCAAGGACCAGTGTTGTGAGACCTGTGGTCCTCAAGGACCAGCGTTGGAGACCTGTGGTCCTCAAGGACCAGTGTTGGAGACCTGTGGTCCTCAAGGACCAGTGTTGGAGACCTGTGGTCTACAACCGTGATTCCCAACCCCCGGTCCCCGGACCGGTACCGGTCCGTAGAGCCGTTACTACCGGGCCGTGGAATGGCTTGTGTTCCGATCATAATTAGGGCTGCAACGACGTTGTCGACAAAAAGCGATAATCAAAATTGTCGGCAATTGTCACCAGACGGTTTTTTCCCAATGGAGTGAGGCATCTCACTTCACTTCACCTCATACAATCTCTGCCCAGAGCCGCGTGTCAGCGCAGCTTTTTTTTTTTTTTTTTTCTTTTTTGCGTCTCCCCGCACCAGACGACTGCGCTCACTGATCAATACTGCAGATGCTGATCAATGATATGAGCAGGGGTCCGTTTCACAAAGCATGTTTAGTGAAAACTCTGAGTCTGTTAACCCTGAAATGAGGGAAACGCTGAGTTTTCCGTTTCACAAAGGGAGGTAACTCAAACCAGAGAAAGAGAGGTAACTCTAGCCTGTTTCACAAAGAGAGGTAACTTAAGCTCTCGGTCAGTTACTGCAGTAACAGACTCTCTGAACCTAACCTGGACCAGGTTTATATCAATGAACCTCGAGTTTCTCTGTGTCTCCGCCTCTTTCAGAGCCGCACGCACATTTGATTTCCTCATTCATTCAGTCAGCAGGCGAGTTTTGGCGAAGTTCTGCCGTCTGTCATTAAAAACAGAGTCAGTATTTTAGAAGTCCATTGTCACGAACATGGCATGTCCTTTTGATGAAGACACAATTGATGAAGGTGCAGAATTAATGCGCAGAGAATTAAATATTCGTCGGGATATGGTTATCAAACCACGTAATACATGTACATTACAGTACATAGTCTCATTACAGGCAAAGCAATATGTGTTAATCCTTTATTTGTTATAATTTTGATGATTGAATTGTTTAATGATTTCATAATATATTCAAATTTTTTGAGATTTTTTATTTGGGGTTTCATAAACTGTGAGCCATAATCACCAAAATTATAACAAAGGCTTGAAATATCTCACTTTGCATGTAGTGGGAAATAATATTTGTTTCACCTTAAGTTGAATTTACTACGAATGAAGTTTTGCAATATATTCAAATTTTCCGACCTCCACCTGTATATTATTACATGAATAAATAAGAGCATAATACAGGGGTCTCCAACTCCGGTCCTGGAAAGACCTATCCAGCATGTCTCCCTGCATGAATGACAGCAGCAAAGTTGAATAAAATATATATTTTTCATTGAAGTAGCCATCTTTCTCGTGTTTATTATCATTTGCCACATAATTAAAGCAACCTCATACTAAATTTAAGAAAACAATTTTTGCATTTTTTTGTCATATAATTTCATCCAAAACTTGTCGAAATGTGTTTCTTTGAGTGGCAGCCCTGTCATGGCTTGGCGGACAATAAGTTCTGGTACCTGACCGGACTGAACAGCGCCATGCACAGGTGCTGTATGCAGGTTAGGTTCAGTCCGCTGCAGAGATGAGCGGACCTCAGCAAACCTCCATGAGCCGTTTCTTTACTAGTTGTTCGAGTAAAAGAAATAGTGATGAACAAGTGGAAAATCCTACCAAAAAGAAAAGCAAAAGCTTTAATCGCAAGTACGACATTATGTATATAAAATACGGATTTGTTGCAACGGGCGATTTGGAGGCGCCAAACACACTTTGTATTTTATGTGGAGAAACGCTCGCCAACGAAGCAATGAAGCCATCCAAGCTTCAAAGACACTTAAATACAAAACATCCTTCTCTCAAAGACAAACCAGTGGAAGGAAAAAACGTGACTTAGATTTGCAGAAGCAAGTTTTAAAGGCCACAACATCAGCTAACGTCGCTGATGATAGCCTGCATTTTAAAATGCATTGTTTTTTTCTAAAATGTTTATTAAAATTGACATAAATTGTCAACCGGTCCCTGAGCTTTTTGTTTATACTTCTGCTGGTCCTTGGCTCAAAAAAGGTTGGGAACCCCTGGTCTACAACATGCAGGATGGTGGTCCTCAAGGACCAAGGTTGGAGACCTGTGGTCCTCAAGGACCAGTGTTGGAGACCTGTGGTCTACAACATGCAGGACGGTGGTCCTCAAGGACCAAGGTTGGAGACTTCTGGTCTACAATATACAGGACGGTGGTCCTCAAGGACCAGGGTTGAAGACCTGTGGTGACAAGTTCTTACTGTGGGGAATTTTTTGGACGGTATATCTTGAACAGTAAAATATCACCCATTCCTACTATTGAATACTGTGGCGATGTGTGGCCCACAATAACGGTCATATGACGATACACAATGTTTTCGATATTCGATATATTGTAAGCAGGGCCGCCGCAAGGGGTGTGCAAACCGTGCGACCACACGGGGCCTCGCGCCCTAAGGGCCTCGCGCTATGGGCGTTTTTTTTTTTTTTCGTTTTTTTTTCCATCAGGGAATGAAAAAAGAAAAGAACTAAAGAAAATTGAAGAGCTTAATGCTTCTCTGAAAGGCTCGTTTGATAAATTTGTTACAAAAAAATCACCGATCCGACCGGGCCCCGCGTCAAGGCAAGAGATGATGATGAGGCAGTGGAAGGTATCCAGTATTTTGCTAATTAGGGCCCGAGCACTTACAGTGCGAAGGCCCTATTGTATCTGTAGGAATTCTTTCTTCTTTTTCTTTTTCTTTATTCTTCTGGACGATAGGAGGGCCTTTTTTCCCCCTAAACATGCCCCAAAAGTCACCAAATTTTGCACCAAGCCAGGCCTGGCAAAACATTTGATATTTAATGGTTTGCATTAATGGGTGTGGCCTAATGGCTCAACAGCGCCCCCTAGAAAACTTTGTGCCTCAAGCACCACAATACGTTTTGATGTACATGCACGAAAATCGGTACACACCTGTATCATGTCGCAACTTAAAGAAAAGTCTCTTGGCGCCATGGCACAAACCGAACAGGAAGTCGGCCATTTTGAATTAATCATGTAATTTTGGCGCAATTTATGCCATTCCTTCGGCAGTTAATGTGCGTCTCCATCCTGCGACAACGCGCATTACTTTTCTCTTTCAAAAGCGTTACCGTGGCGACGCTAGGTGCCAAAAAGCACGCCCACCCTTCATCTGATTGGTTCAGACACAAAAAACTTTGTGCCTCAAGCCCCATAATACGGTTTGACGTACATGAACGAAAATCGGTACACACCTGTATCATGTCGCAACATTACTTTTCTCTTTCAAAAGCGTTACCGTGGCGACGCTAGACGCCAAAAGGCGCGCCCCCCCTTCATCTGATTGGTCCATATTTGATAGTTCCACAAAAGTCACCAAATTTTGCACCCAAGCCAGGCCTGGTGATAAATTTGATATTTCATGGTTTGCATTAATGGGCGTGGCCTAACGGCTCAACAGCCCCTAGAATACTATTCTCTGCCATAACTTTTGAACGGGTGTGATAAAGACATGTGGGTGGTGTCATCGGACTCGGTATTGAGTCCTTGACCTTCATTGGCCTGAATTAGCCCCGCCCCTTCTTCTGATTGGTTGTCCCCATTTTCTGTTATAACTTTTGAATGGTTTGACATAGAGAGTCGTGGGTGGTGTCATTGAACTCGGTTTTTAGTACTTGACCTTCATTGGTGCAAATTAGCCCCGCCCCTTCTTCTGATTGGTCGATACTTCATAGTCCCTATTTTCTGTTATATCTTTTGAATGGTTTGACATAGAGAGTCGTGGGTGGTGTCATTTCTGATATGCTTATGGGGGACGGTGGCCATGAGTGCGAGGGCCCGTTCATCGCTGCTTGCAGCTTTAATTGGAGAGTTAAAATTGTGCATATAGACACCCGATCTGACCCGAAAAACCCAAACATTTCGCCCCCGCCCCCTTCGCACAGGGCCTTGCAAATCTCCCAGACGGCTCTGATTGTAAGAAATTTCATCAACGATATATCACGATATATGTGACTGAAAAAGAAAAAAGAGAAATAAGAAAGAAAGAAAGAAAGAAAGAAAGAAAGAAAGAAAGAAAGAAAGAAAGAAAGAAAGAAAGAAAGAAAGAAAGAAAGAAAGAAAGAAAGAAAGAAAGAAAGAAAGAAAGAAAGAAAGAAAGAAAGAAAGAAAGATTCCCGTTGATGAGGTTTTTGTGTAACAAACATGGAGGATCTGAGTCATTCCAGTTTTGCAGTACAGGTGGAACTCATTTAATTGGTTTTTATCAATTCAATTTATTTGGTGTAGTTTAGTAGTATTTAGTATCTTTTAGAGCAGTGATTTGGCTCCAAAGACTGAATGTGGTGATAGATTTATAGTTACAAAGATGGAGTTGAATTGGTATTTGTTTTATCGTCATTTTTATCGTTATCAGGATAAATCCCAGAAATTATCGTGATAAATGTTTTAGTCCATACCGCCCATCCCTAATAATTTCGGTGCATCATTACTCTCCACGGTGTGAAATCTGAACCCCACACCCTTCCATCGTGGATCTGCTGCACGGGTGAACACGCTGGCTTTGCCTGACAAATGTGAGGTGCTGGTGTGGCTCACTCTTTTGCATGTTGAGGAGGGAACTGAGGATCGTTAACCGATTTACACCAGATTTCAGGCTCTTTTTAAGTTTCCTCGTTTGTTGTTTTCAGACACCGTCGTGACACTGGACAGTTTTGAAGTGATACGTTGTATGGTATTAGAATTGCTGTCCCCTCACTTCTGCCCGTTCAGCTGGGCTGATCCAGGAACTAATACGGCACATCACTTCCCCTCTTAATACTCTCAAATAGCAGGAAGAGCCACTTGAAGAAGTAATAACAGTGGTGCTACCAGGGGGGGGCAGAGGTGGCCATGCCCCCCCCTACAAGTTTGCTGGCCACTGGCCGGTCACATAGAGGACTGTCTCAGTAAATTAGAATATTGTGATAAAGTTCTTTATTTTCTGTAATGCAATTAAAAAAACAAAAACGTCATCCATTCTGGATTCATTACAATCAACTGAAATATTGCAAGCATTTTATTATTTTAATATTGCTGATCTTGGTTTACAGTTTAAGATTCCCAGAATATTCTAATTTTTTGAGATAGGATATTTGAGTTTTCTTAAGCTGTAAGCCATGATCAGCAATATTAAAATAATAAAAGGCTTGCAATATTTCAGTTGATTTGTAATGAATCCAGAATGTATGACATTTTTGTAATTGTATTACAGAAAATCACAATATTCAAATTTTCTGAGACAGTCCTGTAGATTCTATCGTCAGTTATGCGTTTGTCGGGGCATCATTCGGCATTTCATTTAGTATTTCTGATCCTAATAATAATAATAAAAAAAAAAATATATATATATATATTTTTTTTTTTTTTTTTTTTTTTTTAAATAAACTAAATATTTGATATATTAAAATATATATGATATGTATTATATTATATATATATATATATAATATTTAAAAAAAAATAAAATATATATATATATATATATATATATATATATATATATATATATATATATATATATATATGCGCCTTATGGTTAATACCATGTTGGTAAAAACCTTAGTATATGCAGACAAGTTAGAAAGTACAAAAAAAAAGGATTTCTGAGCCTGTAATGATGGCTTTTAGTTTTGGTGTCCACCCCAAGAATTTAAGTGGCCCCATCTCCCCTCATGAAACAGTTTTGGGGGGTTTTTCGCCCCTGAGTTTAGTTAAAGCAGACAGTCCATTCCAGGGAGGGAATAGCAGCTTTAGACGAGCTTTAGTGGAACGCCCATCCAGGTGGGCGCAGGTACGAGAGCTGTCTCTCAATTTAAGCTTTAACCTCACGCACACGTCAACCTATACGGACAAGAAAAGAGAAAGAAAAGCAAACTTACTTCCCCAGCTCCTCGTACAGCTGGTACTCGTCGGTGAACCTGGTGCAGGTGGTTGAAGCCATAGTTCAGGTGTTCAGGTGAAAACCTGCGCGATCCTCTCACCTGCGTCCTAACAAAGCCACCTGCCGTCGCTCAGGCGACGCGGAAATCAAGACAAAGTGAGCCAACAGAGTGAAATAAGTCCTGCGAGGGTTCCCGGCTCCTCTTCTCGAGGGTAAACTGGCCCCGGACCTGACAGGCGCGTCTAGTCGCGACCTGCGGATTCTCTTCACACTGGGATTAGTGAGAGACGCAGTCAAGCCGGTCGGGGCGCTACACGCGCATCCGGGACCGCCCTTCAAAATAAAAGCCCGAGGGAGAACACCTTTCATATTAAAAGTCCCACTTGAGATGAACGGACGGTGGGAGATAATTGATGAGATTATCTCGTGGTTAAAACAGCAATAACGTTTTAACCCTTGTGCTGTCTTCGGGTCAAGGAAGGAGGAAGGGAAGAAGGGAGGAAAGAAGGAAGGAAGGGAGGAAGAAAGAAAAGAAGGAAGGAAGGGAGAAAAGAAGGGAGAAAAGAAGGAAGGAGGGAGGGAATAAGGGAGGAAAGAAGGAAGGAAGGAAGAAAGAAAAGAAGGAAGGAAGGGAGGAAAGAAGGAAGGAAGGAAGAAAAGAAGGAAGGAAGGAAAGAAGGAAGGAAGGGAGAAAAGAAGGAAGGAAGGAAGGAAGGAAGGAAGGAAGGAAGGAAGGAAGGAAGGAAGGAAGGAAGGAAGGAAGGAAGGAAGGAAGGAAGGAAGGAAGAAAAGAAGGAAGGAAGGAAGGAAGGAAGGAAGGAAGGAAGGAAGGAAGGAAGGAAGGAAGGAAGGAAGGAAGGAAGGAAGGAAGGAAGGAAGGAAGGAAGGAAGGAAGGAAGGAAGAAAAGAAGGAAGGAAGGAAGGGAGGAAAGAAGGAAGGAAGGAAAGAAGGAAGGAAGGGGGAAAAGAAGGAAGGAAGGGAGGAAAGAAGGAAGGGAAAAAAAAAGGAAGGAAGGGAGAAAAGAAGGAGGACGTTGGGTCTGTAAACACTCTTCTTGTTGCTGTACAACAGGAGGGGGGGGTGGGGGTCCGGGGCTCGGAAGACACGTACACACACACGCACGCAAACTCACACACACACACACACACACACACGCATGATCATATACATACACGCACACACACACACATAGACATACACACTGGCTTGTTGACTTGCATGCTTGCTCTGTAGTTTTTGGGGTTAGTTAGCGGTAGCTTAGCTCAGACTGTGATTTGGGTTGATTGCTGCTTGTTGATTGCTGCTTGTGTCGGTTTTGTGTTTTGTTTGTGGTTTTTGTTGCAGACTTCCAGTGCTTGACGTTTGCCTCCGTGTGTTCCTGCTTCCTGGATTGGCAGTGGATGTCGTCACCCCCCCCCATACCCCCACCCCCCCAAAAAAAAATCACTGGGTTTGTATGTATATATTTATGTATGTATGTGTATGCGTATATATGCGTATATACGTATATATATTAAATATAGCAATAATGCACATATATATGCCTTTGGTTTTTACCTGCATGGTATCAATCATTAATATGTGTGCAGACAAGGTAAAAAAAAAAAAAAAAAAAAAACATTTAATAAAGACATTTAACAAGGATACTTAGCGTTTTGGACGGGGGGATCATTGTCAGCATGATACCCTGACCTCCCCCTCCCTGTTTTTATTGCATTAGCCACATGCACCAACACCAGGGTTGGGAGGGGGTCCCACACCACCCGCCTTCCCTCGCCGGCTTGGGACAGGCGGGTCGCGGTGCCCGGGCCTGGCGGGGCTCGCCGCGCAGCCTGGGGGGCTACCTGGCGGTGCTGGACCCCCCAGGGAGGAGGAAACGGTGCGTGAATTTGCGTCTTTGTCGGTGAGAATGCGGTATGAAAGGGTCCTGCCATGGAGGATTTGGGCCTCCATTGACAGGACGGCCTACAGGTGGCAGGTGGCCTGGGTTCCGGGTTCTTCCCTGTGGCGGGGTTGCTCCCCCCATCCCCCACTATAGATACACTTCAGGTGGAGCTTTGACAAGACTATCACACACACACACATACACACACACACACACACACACACACACACACACACACACACACACACACACACACACACACACACACACACACACACACACACACATACACACACATAGCCACACAGACACAAATACACAAATACACACACACACACACACACACACACACACACACACACACATAGCCACACTGACATACATGTATACACACACACACACACACACACACACACACACACACACACACATAGCCACACTGACATACATGTATACACACACACACACATACACACACATAGCCACACAGACATATACACACACACACACACACACACACACACACATATAGACATATACATCGGCCTGTTCACCTGCATGCTTGCTCTGTAGTTTTGGGGGTTAGTTAATCGCGGTAGCTTAGCTTAGTTGTGATTGGGTCTCGGGACCTGGGACGCTTGTGTTTCTGCCGGTTCCGTCCCGGTTTCGTGTCTGTTCTGTGTTTCTTTTTTTTCAGATTTCCAGTGCTCGACGTGTGCCTCCATGTGTGTGCTCGCATCCTGGATTAGCAGCGGATGTCACCCCCCCTTCCCAAAAAACAAAAAACAAAACAAAAACTGGGTTTGTATTGTATATATATGCATGTGTATGCCTATGTATGCGTATACATATGTATATATATTAATGAGATAAATATATTAACAATGCACATATATATGCCTTCGGTTCTTACCAGCATGGTATTAACCATTAATATGTGTAAAAAATAAATAAAAAAAAGTTTGATTTCTTTACATTTAGAGTTGGCTTATTGATCTCGAACCAATTAGAAATAGTTGATAATTCATGATTTACACATGTGATGAGAGACTTGATTTCATCATGGACAGCTACAAGACTGGTGTCATCAGCAAATAATAAGGGGAGAAGGTTATTACAAGACATAGGTAAGTCATTAATGTAAATCAGAAAGAGTAAAGGGCCCAAGTTAGTGGCTCCTTTTCTGATGGTCTTGTTTCACAGCCTCCTCCCGAACCCTCCTGCTTAGACGTGTTTGCCGTTTGAAGCCTTTTAAAGAGAATCTAATCTTATGGTGTTAACTGGTGATTTCTGAGGCCAGCACTCTCTAATGAACTTATCCTGTACAGCAGAGATTAATCCGTCTTCCTGTCCTTGGACTCCTCGTTAGAGCTTTAGCACAGCGCTTCATGGTTTGCTCCACTTGTACCGCGGGACACAGGATTGGTGGACGGAAGAGTATTAGTTTAGTTTGTTTAGTTTATTTTGTTTTGGTCATTTACAGTAAAGATGATATATATATATATATATATATATATATATATATATATATATATATATATATATATATATATATATATATATATATATATATATATATATATATATATATGTACACATTTCTTTTCTTTTTTTTTTAAGACCAAATAGGCATAGGCTGAAGCCTCATGGCTTATTTTGCCTATCCTTTTCAACAAAAGGCAGGCTAAGCACTCCAAAGGGGCTCAATTTCTAGGATCTATGGTGTCCTCATGGCATTCAACGATAGCGGTCCCACCAGGGCTAGGAATAAATGGGAACAGGAGTTGGGAATGTAATTCAATGACGCATGGTGGGACAAGGATAGAATACACTCCACCACGTCCTGTGCTCGCTTTAGCCTCATACAACTTAAAGTACTGCACAGAGCCCATTTTTTCAAATCTAGGCTTTCTGAAATCTACCCGGAGGTGGAGGATAAATGCAGCAGATGTCAGCAAACTCCTTGCAACTTGAGCCATATGTTTTATAGGTGTCCCGCAATCCAAACATACTGGGGCAGTTTTTTTTCTACTTTGTCCTCAGTTCTGGACTTTGTTTTGCAATCATGTCCACTTATAGCAATTTTTGGAACCCCTTCTGTTGAGTTATCTCTTAACTTTAGACAAAAACAAATCATTGCATTTACTTCTCTATTAGCCAGATGTGTAATACTGCTGCACTGGAAGTCCACCAACAGCCCTTCCATAGCCCAATGGCTTAGAGATGTCACGAGTCTTGGGTTTGGAGTGACAGAGAAGTGGAGTTACTTTTAAGTGTGACGTTAGAATATAAAACAAGTAAAATACAAGAAAATATTGACGTGGCCAAACAAAATAAACGCAGGTGTCACTCATGACGCTGGTGACGTTTCTGTCGCATAATGTGACGTTCTGAAGCCTAAATGTTTCCGTTTCCCTCCGTTTACAAGCAAACGTGAAGACAGAGTTTTTAAAAATCTCCACTTTGGGCCGCTCGGTGGTGCAGTGGGTTAAGCAGCGGCTCACATACTGAGGCTACAGTCCTCCTGCAGCGGTCGCAGGTTCGAATCCCGGCCTGCGCACCTTTGCTGCATGTCATCCCCATTCTCTCTCTCTACCCCTTTCCAGTCTGCAACTTCAATAAAGGGCCACTAGAGCCCAAAAAAATCTTAAAAAAAAAAAAAAAATCTCCACTTTGGCCGGAGTTTTCAGAAATTATGGTTTTTGGAGACTTTGAGCTTCGTTTTCGTGTAAACGAACGGCCAAAACGCATGAAAACACCACTGTTTTTCCTACGTGGAAACGGGGCCTTACACAGAGGGACGTCGTTCCTACTTCGCTGAGATGCTGTTTTTATACTAGTTGCCTATTAACCTCATTAGTTAGGAGATGCCCCTGCAGGTGTTTCCTTTGAACACCACTTACTTTTCCAGGCTCTTGTTGCCCGTGTCCCAACTTTTTTGCTGCCATCCAATCAAAAATTAGATAAATGTGTCAAAATGTGCTTTGACTTTAACTTTACTCAGGGTCCCAATTTCTCTGAAGTGGGCTTGTAAAATGTAAAAGCGTGGAAATGTATACAAAATACAATAGATGTGATAAATCCATTGTCCTTTCCTGTGGCAGCGCTGATCACAGACGGCCTCGGACGTGAGTTTCCTCCCGATCTTCTCCCAGGAATACTCTATCGCACTCAGGAGCGAGCCATTGTTCTCAGCTAATGACATGTTTTGCAGTAGTAGGTCAGTCATTAGCAGGAGGCCACCAGCTAATCAAAGTAATCAGGTCATGATGTTTCTAAAACTGCTAATTAATTTCAATGTCTTTGGGCATGCAATAAATGAATCAAATCAATGTCACGTAATGAACTCGGGTAGAAACAAACACTCCAGGAGTCCGGCACGGTCCCCTGTATGTCGACCTGTGGAGTGAAACTGTGGAACAGCCTAAAACAAAGTCAAAACAATTTACAGATGCAAATAAACATGTACATATGTACATTTATTAATATATGTAGATATATAGATGTATATTATGGATATAGATATGTTATATGTAGTTATGTATATGGATATATTGAGTTGTATTATGCGTATTTATACATCTATATCACTATTAATGTATATTGATTTAAAGTTATATGTCGATATTGTAGGAGTTTGGGAACAAAAGAGCAGCACAAAGGAAAAAAGGGGTCTCCCGCACACTGTCAAGTCACTTGCAAAAGACTTTAATAAAGCAAACAAACAACGTTTCAGTCCACCGGACCTTTCTCAAGCAGAGATTTTATTTTATTTTTTTTAAAAGAACATTTCAGGCAAATATATGGTCTACTATAGCTAGGACAGCCAATCACCGGCTGAGTCAGTGGGGGGGTCGCAGGAGGCCCTGCAGCTGTAGTCAACGGCCGTTTCCGAATTTGCATACTGTACTACAAGTATACACTGATTTGGCCAAAGTGTAGTAAGTAGTATGCTGTATGTGAACAGAAGGAAATCTGCAGTGTGCGAAAAATACCCGGATGTTTTACTGATTTGGAAAAAAATCCACAGCATGCATCAGACCACTCTAGCTCGCCTACTATATCCCAGAATGCAATGCGGCCTCGGCCGGGCAGCGCTTTTTTCTTTTTTTTCTCAAAGCTTTATTGAGAAAACAGCTGCAATCGGACAGTGATGTGATGTGAAGGCAGAAAGGACTAATTGCACCGTGGAGAGGGAGAAGGAGGAATATAAATGTAAGTAACTTTAATATATAACCTTTTTAATTCAATTTAGTGTAAGGACAACGATTAAAAATTGTGGGTTTTTAATAGTATGTTAAATTTTTGTTAGTTATCTTAGCGTGCTTGCTAGGTAAATTAAAGTGATTTAAGTGTATGACAACGTTATATATCGGTAGTTCGTTGTATTTTCATGAAATAACTACTTTTCATTGCTGTGTTTTGACAGAGAATTTGTCCGGGAGCTGAAATAAATAGATGCAGAGAGAGGGTTTGGACAAGGAGGAGAAGATGGAGAGAGAGCGACTCGACAGAGAGGAGAAGAACTTTGTTAATAATAAAATAAAATTAAATTCAATAGACTGATATGTTCATTTCAATACATTTATTAAAATCCCTTTCCATCCCTTATGTCATTTCATCAATTAATGTGGTTTTACTGCTATTTCAACATTTAAGATAAGATAATCCTTTATTAGTCCCACATCGGGGAAACACACAGGCCAGAATGCAGCTCCCGAGGCTCCAGCCTGCAAACATGCACAAAAGAGAAAAAAGGGGGGCCGGCACAAGAAACTACAGGAACGACAAAAATGATAGCTATGAGATATTTATAATAAATAAAAATGGTAATGGAGAAGAGAGGCAGGGAAAAGGAGAGGAGAAGAAGGGTGAGAGGCACCACCCAGCGGATCATGTCGGTGCCCCCCTGCAGCATAAGCCTATAGCAGCATATCTACCGCGAAGCTATATTTGAGACTAACTATTATAGTCTTGTTCTATAGCTGCAACTATGACTACTGACTCTAACACACTAGAGTTTACACTACCTAGAGATTTACCAACTACGAGTAAACCTGCACCCTGGGAGCGGAGAGCTCTGCCAGGAACATAAGGCACTATCAAATCTTGTAAATACTGCGGAGCTAAGTCGTTTTGGGCTTTATATGCAAGTAATAACATTTTAAATTGAATTCTGAATTTTACAGGTAGCCAATGGAGCGACGCTAACACTGGAGAGACCTGGTCTCTCCTGCTGATTCCTGTCAGCACTCGTGCTGCTGCATTCTGGATCAGCTGGAGCCTATTCAGCAAATTACTTGGACATCCTGCTAACAACACATTACAGTAATCCAGTCTAGAAGATACAAACGCATGAACTAATTTTTCTGCATCACTCTGCGAGAGGATTTTCCTAATTTTTGCAATATTACGGAGATGGAAAAACGCTATTTTACAAACCTGATTAACATATGGTTTAAACGACAAATCCTGATCGAAAACAGCTTCTAGTTTGCTTTTAAATCTCATCTTTCGCTGACGTTTTGGTGCGAAATGCATTCTGGGATACACTGTAGCACACTGCTGTGTGAACGGTCTGCTGGAGCTGCGTACTGAATCCTTCATTTAGTAGGCAGTATACAGTGCATACTTTGCAGTATGTAGCATGTAGTGCGGTAGTGTCCGAATTCGGAAACAACCAACTAGTGGTGATTTTTTTGCAGCTCCGCCCAGGGGTTGTGCCGACAGACTCAGTGAGTAGTTGAATTGTGAGCCTGTAAAGTTAATCTCACCTCGAGCAGAGTGTGAGCTCACATGTGTGTCTTTCTTTCACGACAGGAACACCCACAAGTATATATCAACACAATAGCAGACAAGTAACGGATAGAAGAAGCAAAACTACAATGCATATACTATACCGAGGGAAATATACATAGCCTTAATTTCTTCAAAAACATACAATAACAGTGTATGGAAAGGATGAGAATAGTCATGGTAAGACCATGACTGGCATAAGGTTAAAGTACATATATTTATATAGTTTTAAACACAAAACACATAACCGTGCATGGATGAAAGAAAGTAGTCATAGTAAGTCCATGCCTGGCATCCTAATAGCAACATAAAGGTTGGGAGGGGGGTGATCCAGTAGGGTTTCAATACCTGGTGATAGATGCATGTAATGATGAGCAGAAAATAAATAAAGTCTTTGCTGATCATAAAATACATGCCGTATATCACTAAATACAAAATTACAGCATCACATTCAATAAAAATTCATCATTAAGACCTTTAGGGGATAAAGTTTGTAAGGTGAAGATCCAGAATGCTTCACGTCTCTTCAAAAGAAGGTCATGATCACCTCCACGAGGTGGTGATTTAACCAGTTCAATGCCATGAAATCGCAAGGTTGCGATATCATGCTTGGCCTCGTTGAAGTGTAAGGCCACTGGTGAGTTTCTGTCCTGTCTGCGGATGGCACTCTTGTGTTCACTAATTCTTACTTTTAATTTTCTGGTGGTCTTGCCCACATAAAATAAACCACAGGGGCATTTTAACAAGTAAACGACATGAGTAGAGGCACAAGTGATAACACTTTTTATAGGAAAACGTTTTCCTGTGTGAGGGGGGCAAAAAAATGAAGCTTTGGAGGTTTTGTTACATTGTGCACAACTGCCACAGCGATAATTTCCATTAGGGAGGGGACTCAAGAGAGACTGAGTAGGTTGAGGTGAGCTACTCTGTGTAAAGGTGGCATGCACCAGATGATCTCTGAGGTTACGGTCCCGCTTGAACACAAAAAGAGGGGGATCTTTGAAGAGAGGGGCCAATTCTGGATCAGAATTTATGATGTGCCAATGTTTTTTGAAGGCTGATTTGATCACATGTGAGTTAGGGGAGTACGTAGTGATACAAGTAAAGGAGAAGTTCTTACTCTTCTTTTTTCTGGCGCTAAGAATTTCTGAGCGAGGTTTGTGAAGTGCTGCATAATATACCTGCTCCACCCAGGTGATCGGATAACCCCTTTCCAGGAATCTGCTTTTCATATCCATAGCTTTTTCTGTAAAGTCAATTGAGTGGCAAATTGTTTTTAATCTATAGAATGGACTTTTGGGGAGGCCTTTTTTAACGGGGACAGGGTGTGAGCTGTTAGGTATCAGGAGAGTGTTTCTATCTGTATCCTTTCTGTATAGAGTAGTAGACAGCCCGTTCTCCCCTTTAAACACCCACATATCCAGGAAGTGCACTCTTTTATCGCTGTACTCCATAGTGAACTTAAGGTTACAATTGAAACTGTTATGTAATGTGAGGAAATGATTTAAGTCTTCGAACAATGTCACAGTTTCACAGTGTAGGATAGTTTTTTTTTTACTGTTTAACTGTCTTTCCCTGTCTTTCCAGATCCTGCCACCCTAATCAGCCAGAAATCCACTCATTCCCTTCGCCTGTGCTTCCCCACCCAGCTCCACACCTGGTTTCCCTCATCAGCAGTTCCCCTCATATACCGGCCCATTTCCACCTTCTAGTTTGCCAGATTGTCGAGTGTTTATGCCTCGCTTTTCCAGCCTGATCCTCTTCTGTTTCTGCCTGCCTGCCTGTCTGCGACCCTGCCTGATTCCGGTTTATGGATTTTTGCCTGCCCCTTTGGATTTTGTTTGCCTGATATGCCTGTCTGCCCGGTTTGACCCCTGCCTGCCTTTGACAAAGATTAAAGCCTCTTGGACTCTGATTCTGCCTGGTGTTGTGCATTTAGGTTCTCTGTCCTTTCTGAGCCGTGACAGTACAATCTGGCCAAAAGAATGAACCCAGCCAACATGGACCTACCATGTAAGACGTGGATTTATGGGAGTTTTTTTATGGGGACCAAGTGGCGTACTACCATCGTATGGTGAAGGGTACAGGGACATGCCGCCAGTTCCAGCCTGTTGCTGTTCCCGAGGTGGTCCCGGACCAACCCCAGTCTCTTCCCCCTTTCTGGGGAACACGCCTGGCTCCGGGTGGGCCCAGTTCCGGCTCCCGTTCCTGCGCCGGTGATGGCCCCAGAACCCCCGCAGCCAGCGCCACGGACCCGGGCTCCCATGCAGCCAGCGCCACAGCCCCGGGTCCCTCCTCAGGCAGCTCCGAGGACCAGGGGTCTTCCCGAACCAGCTCCGGGGATCCTCTGTCCCCCAAAGCCGGTTCCCCGCATCCTGTCCGCCCCGACACCGGCTCCCCGGATCCTGTCCGCCCCGACACCGGCTCCCCGCATCATGTCCGCCCCGACACCGGCTCCCCGCATCCTGTCCGCCCCGACACCCCGCATCCTGTCCGCCCCGACACGGCTCCCCGCTTCCTGTCAGCCCCGACACCGGCTCCCCGCCTACTGTCCGCCCCGACACCGGCTCCCCGCCTCCTGTCCGCCCCGACTCCGGCTCCCCGCCTCCTGTCCGCCCCGACTCCGGCGTGGGTTACGCGGCGACCCGGAATGTACGCCGTAGGCTCTGCGTCGATTTAACGCAGAACCATAGTTCAGGTTTAACTCAAACCCGAAACCGAACCGAAACCGTGGGCTACCTGAACCGTTGCACCCCATATATATATATTCTGTTTTTTTTACTTTTTTGTACTGTATTTTTATCATGCATGTTCGAAATAAAATCTTCAAATCAAACCAGAAGCACCACAGCGGCCCCACAACGGCCTCCTCGGGTTTCCCCCGCAGATCTGTCGTTAAATGGATCTCCATTAATCCACATTTAGTCTGTAATCTGTTTTAAGCTTGTGGGGAGGAAGTGGAGCCGTGAGACAAACCTCTGGTTCAGGGTGTGTGTGTGTGTGTTCTCCGTCACCACCGTAATCAGTGGCATTGAGGGGGTTTACCGCCCTGATGGAGTCGTGTTTTCTGTGCGTTACGGCCTCTGAGTGGGAGAGGGGTGACTGCCTACATGTTTCCTCTGTTAGATACTTAAAACCAGGCTGTCTGCATCTCGCCGCACCATCACCATGATGATGGGCTGGATTTAGGAGTGAATTTGGCTTCAAACAGAAACTCTTCTGCTATCTGCTGCCCTCTTGTGGTCACAAACAAAACTTTATTGAAAATATACAAACTCTCAAAGAGGATAATGGACAAATATCAATTTAAATGCAATATGAAAAGAAAGGAAAAAAAAGGAGGATTCTTTTAAGAAATACAAAAAACCAAAACAAAAAAAAGGCGCTCTAAGAATTAAAAGGTGCATATGAATAACAATAAGCATTTAAATTCACATAATGGAGCACAGAAAAGGAGAGGAATTATTAAATTAGAATAACAAATAACGAGCAAAATCTAGACTTATTTTATTAGCATTTTTGTTTTACTCTTTTGACATGTGAAAAAAATCTTAAAATCGTCAATAAAACCCCGGAAGGAGGGAGGGTTTACAATTTCTCCATTTGGCACAATGAATATGGTACTTACCCAGTAACAAAATGATATTACAGTAATAATATCAGAAACAGAAAATTCCAAATCATCCATGAAGAAAATAATATGGTTTAGTTCAAAAGGTGGAACATTATTCATTTTAAGAGATATCCAATTGTGTATGTCTGTCCAGAAATTCTGCCACAGGATAGACCTTATTCATAATTCCAAAATGCACATCTTTAACTTTACACACCCTTCTTAATAACCTGTGATCCTTAACTTCAGTTTGTGTGGTTTCGTAGAGATGCTGCTGATTACCCCTGAAAAACGATGTTGCCAAGTAAAAGCTTAACACGTGTTTGGTTAGTATTTGGTGAAATGCATTTTAAACTGTTTAAGTTTAGACACATTTGGGCCAAAGGTTCAGAAGTTATATAGCTGGAGTCCAGTTTGTAGAAGCCTTCACAGAACCGAACACACGTCTTCTACAGGATTATAGGGGAAGAATAAGTGAGGGGAAACTTCAGTCACTGCGCCTTGTTGCCCTTACTTACCTTTGCAACTGATTATGAGCCATGCTTAGGGTCGTCTAAATGGGTGATGTTGGAAACATTTGTTTCTGCACTCCAACTATGCAGCGGCAAGAATGAGACACGAGACAGAGAGAGGTTAGATTCAACAATCTTATTACTTGTACAAGGACTAGTCAGGCAGCTTAACATAAATGTCAGCTTCCTCCTGGCTACTGAAGTTAAAACAGACGAAAACCATATACCGTATTGGCCCGAATAAAAGACGACCCTGATTATAAGACAACCCCCTCTATTTCAAGACGTTTGAAAAAAGACTTTTTGAACACCAAATTCAATTTTCATACAGAAAATAATTACAGTACATCTGAAACAAATGATTATAACAATATATTTGAGAGAAAAAGCATGTTATTTTGCCTCATTCAAATCATCATCTTGAAGTTTGCATCAAGAATTCTTCTCAGCTGCCGGTTAACCTGACGATCTTCCACCCACTTTTCTCGTTTCTCCATCTTCTGTTATCTCTTCTCTTATTTTCTTCTCATTTCTTTCTTAGTGCTATTTTTTATTTTTCTTCTTCGTGACAGGAGTTCGCTTTGGCCTGGGGAGTTAAGTTCAGCATTCACTTTAAAGATATCTGGCGCCATCTAGTGTTGTAAATGGGTATAACGTCTAGACCCTGAATGTAAGACGACCCCCACTTATTTCAATGCAAAAAACATATATTCAGGCCACTACGGTATGTACTCCATAGTTACAAATCAATCATATTGAAAACATTCAGTTGTCTCAAAGGTTTATCTGATTTAATCATTACTATGACAATCAATCGCAGTATTGTAGTTACATTCAATAGGGCAAAAGTGACTCTTCCAACACTCCTCCGGTTTAATTCCAAGGGTCAAAAGTTGCTTCCAACACTCATCTTGTCACCGTATTTTTCCACTTGTAATGCTGAGTAAAGATAGTTACAAACATTATAGAACATAGATACTTTACATACATTTTCATAACAGGTGATGATCCTTTAACTGATGTCATGAATCGGTTTCTCCGGAGACTCTTCTAAACTCATGATGCTGTTGGGCCACAGCCCTGTGTTGAACATGGGAAGACTTAGGGTGCTCTCACACCTGTTCCGTTTGGAGCAGTTGTTCCGAAACAGGGAGCATTTCCCCTAAACCCTTGGTTTGGTACATGTGAACACAGCAATCGCGCTCAGATGCGGGACAAAACAAGCGACCCGAGATCTCCTAGGAGAGGTTAGGGTTAGGTTCTCGGCTCGCTTCCATTCCACACCTCCGAGGCGGCGGGCCCTGGAGACGGCGGGCCCTGGAGACGGCGGGCCCTGGAGACGGCGGGCCCTGGAGACGGCGGGCCCTGGAGAGGGCCCCGGAGGTGGGGGGCCCTGGAGACGGCGGGCCCTGGAGAGGGCCCCGGAGGCGGTGGGCCCTGGAGAGGGCGGGCCCTGGAGAGGGCCCCGGAGGCGGCGGGCCCTGGAGAGGGCCCAGGAGGCGGTGGGCCCTGGAGATGGCGGGCCCTGGAGGCGGCGGGCCCTGAAGGGGGCGGGCCCCGGAGGCGGCGGGCCCCTGAGGCGGCGGGCCCTGGAGCATCAATGGCAGATAGATTTGCAGATCATCTGCGTAACAGTGAATTGATAGATTGTGCCTGGATATAATAGACCCAAGTGGTAACATGTATAAAGAGAAAAGAATTGGACTAAGAATAGAACCTGTCGGGACCTCCCAAGAGAGAGGGGCACTAGAGGAGCAGGAGTCACCAATCACCATAGAAAAGGTTCTATCAGACAGATACAAAGTAAACCAGACTGTAGAAGACTGTGTGGTCCAATTCAATTCAATTTTATTTATAAAGCGTCTAATACAACAAAAGTTGTCTCCAGACGCTTTCCAGAGACCCAGAACATAAACATAAACCCCCGAGCAATTATTACATAAACAATGGCAGGTAAAAACTCCCCTATTGGGAGAAAAGCCTTAAGCCAAACAGTGGCAAGAAAAACTCCCCTTTAGGAGGGAAGAAACCTGGACCAGGACTTGGATCATAAGGGGGGACCCTCCTGCTGAGGGCCAGACTGGGGGGTCGGGGACGTCAACAGCACACAGCAGGCAGGTGGAAGCAGCAGCGGGATGACCAGGGGTGGGGACCGCAGGCAGGTGGAAGCAGCAACGGGATGAACGGGGGTGGGGACCGCAGGCAGGTGGAAGCAGCAACGGGATGACCGTGGGTGGGGACCGCAGGCAGGTGGAAGCAGCAACGGGATGACCGTGGGTGGGGACCGCAGGCAGGTGGAAGCAGCAGCGGAATTACCGGGGGTGGGGACCGCAGGCAGGTGGAAGCAGCAACGGGATGACCGTGGGTGGGGACCGCAGGCAGGTGGAAGCAGCAGCGGGATGACCGTGGGTGGGGACCGCAGGCAGGTGGAAGCAGCAGCGGGATGACCAGAGGGGGGGGGGGGCGCAGGCATGTGGAAGCAGCATTGGGATGACCGGGGGTGGGGACCGCAGGCCAGCACGCAGCTCCCGAAGCTCCGGCCCAATCAGCAAGCCCCAGGCTAGGTTCAGGGTCGGGGTCGTTGAGAAGGGGCAGGGCCAGGGAGAGAGCAAATCTCTCCCCCGCCTGACCGGGCCGTTACCCTGACCGGGCCGTTACCCTGACCGGGCCGTTACCCTGCCCCTCTCACTCCCACGCTGCAGTCCACTGTATCAAATGCTCCTGTGAGATCTACAACAGGGCAGTTGGCATCAAGAAGTGCAATATCATTGTGCACCCTTAATAAGGCGGACTCAGTGCTATGACGAGACCTCCAAAAATGGAGTTGTTTTCCAGAAAGGACTGTAACTGAATAAAAACAACTTTCTCTAAAACCTTAGAGAGGAAGGGCATGTGAGAGACAGGTCTGAACTTTGATAACACTGAGGAGTCAAAATAAGGTTTTTGCTGTCTTTGGAGCCGGAATAGACTCCAACAGGACCCCGAGACTCTGAGTCGGACCACGTGGGCATCAGTGACGGACGCAAGGAGTAGATACAGTCAGTACTGGAGTTGAGGGGGGATGAGGGGGGATGGCATCACCCCTGAAATAAAAACAGTCAAAATCATCTCCCTGAAATAAAAACGGTCCAAATCATCCCCCCCTGAAATAAAAACGATCCAAATCATCCCCCCTGTAAAACTGCCATCCCCCCTTTCCATCGCTTATGTCATTTCATCAATGAATGTGGTTTTACTGCTATTTCAACATTTAGAGTCATCACCAGAAAAATAACACCAGAAAAAGGTGACTATTTTCACCTGTTTCAAGTAAATTTTCACTTGAAATAAGTAGAAAAATCTGCCAGTGGGACAAGATTTATCTTCTTATTACAAGCAAAAAAATCTTGTTCCACTGGCAGATTTTTCTACTTATTTCAAGTGAAAATCTACTTGAAACAGGTGGAAATTGTTGTTTTTTCCAGTGATGAGTCTTGTTTTAAGTGTAATGAGATTTTTTTACTAAAATGAGACATTTTAACTAGAAATAAGACAAATATTCTTGTTAAGATTGTGAGTTTTCGCAGTGATCCATTTTACTTATCCTGTGAAGGACAGAGTCATATTGATAAGTTCAGAAAAGTGTTTTTTATTGTTGTGTTTTGATGTATTTGATGTAAGCCCAGTGGATATTTAAAGCTTACAGAAGGCTGCATTTAACTGCTGCTATGTCATTCCTGCAGTATTTCTGCAGGTGTTTTGGTCACTGCTATTATTTGTAATATATTATATTATTTGTAATCAGCACAAATTATCTGTCCCCATATGATAAAATCCACCATCCCCCCTGATTGTTTTTTACAACTCGAGTACTGAGTGAGTCCATTTTGTTTCATTTAGCAACATGCACAGCTCCAGACCAGTTCATTCCAGCTTGAACTTATGAAACTGTTTTTGTAAAGATTAAACATTGGTCAGCTGACTGCAGTCTTTATTTGCAAAGTTAAAGTCCACCACGAAGTCAGCGAGTGGGCTGCTGTCGGTGTTTGAGCTGGGACAGCCGTTCTGCAGACAGCACCAGGTTTTGGATCTCGTTCCCCCCCTGACGCTGGAGCTGTTGGGTTGTGAGAAGCTTCACACAGGAGCATGTTTCAGCTCTCTGCAGTTGCATTTCTGATCTTAATGTCACTCCAGGGATTGTGTGGCTCCCAGAAGACTGTCAGTGTTCAGTCATCTGGGAACAACACTGAAAATGCAGCTATTGAAGGTAAGACAGATGTTTCCATGCGTGCACTTTTACGGCTTTACTGAGGTAACCCCGGCGTCATCTTGAACCATCCTGACTGACTCATGAGCACTTCTTTCATCCTTTATGTACAGTATTTTGTTCATAAAGCTGTGAATTTTCAATTCAATTTCAATTCAATTGTATTTTTATAGCGTTGATTACAGGGGTCGTCAACCCGCGGTTCTAGAGCTGCATGTGGCTCTTTAGCGCCACCCTAGTGGCTCCTGGAGCTTTTTCAATAATGTGACCTTTTTTTTCCTTTTTTTCATTCCTTTTTTTCTCTTTTTTCTCTTTTTTTCTCCTTTTTCTCTTTTTTTCCTTTTTTTCCTCTTATTTTTTCTTTTTTTTAATTCTTTTTTTATTCTTTTTTTCCTTTTTTTCTCTTTTTTCTTCCTTTTTTCTTTTCCTTTTTAATCTCGACATTTCAACTTTTTTCTCGACATTTCGACTTTTTTCTCAACATTTCGACTTTTTTCTCAAAATTTCGACTTTTTTCTCGACATTTCGACTTTTTTCTCGAGATTGTACTTCAACATTCATCTCGACATTTTGACTATTTCCTTGACATTTCGACTTTTTTCTCGTCATTTTGACTTTTTTCTCAAAATTTCGACTTTTTTCTCGACATTTCGCCATTTGCCTTCATTCTAAGGCTTATACAAGACTTTTTGTTTTTTGCGGCTCCAGACATATTTGTTTTTTGTGTTTTTGGTCCAATATGGCTCTTTCAACATTTTGGGTTGCCGACCTCTGATCTAGACTAGAGAATGAAGGCAAATGGCGAAATGTTGAGAAAAAAGTCGAAATGTCGAGAAAAAAGTCAAAATGTCGGGAAAAACATTGAAAATGTTGAGATCAATGTTGAAGTACAATCTCGAGAAAAAAGTCGAAATGTTGAGAAAAAAGCCGAAATTTTGAGAAAAAAGTTGAAATGTCGAGATTGAAAAGGAAAGGAAACAGGAAGAAAAAAAGGAAAAAAAGGTCACATTTTTGAAAAAGCCCCAGGGAGCCACTAGGGTGGCGCTAAAGAGCCGCATGCGACTCTAGAGCCGCGGGTTGCCGAGACCCGGTCTACACAGACAGGTGGAAGCAGCAGTGGGATGATCAGAGGGGGGACTGCAGGCAGGTGGAAGCAGAAGTGGGATGATCAGAGGGGGGGACTGCAGGCAGGTGGAAGCAGCAGTGGGATGATCAGAGGGGGGACTGCAGGCAGGTGGATGCAGCAGTGGGATGATCAGAGGGGGGGACTGCAGGCAGGTGGAAGCAGCAGTGGGATGATCAGAGGGGGGGACTGCAGGCAGGTGGAAGCAGCAGTGGGATGATCAGAGGGGGGACTGCAGGTCAGCATGCAGCTCCTGAAGCTCCGGCCTGCAAACATACACAAAAGAGAAAAAAAGGGGGGGGCAGAATGATGGACAACAATGATGGCTATGAGATACTTATAATAAATAAAAAATGGAAGAGGAGAAGAGAGGAAGGAAAGAGAAGAGGGGCACCGCCCCTCACCCGAATTTCAGTCCCTGAACATATTTGTTCTCTGATTTTTAGATCAATGCTACTGAAGTTCCTCGTTTGTAGCAGCTTTTATTGATTATGTTGAGGTTTCTGATTTCAAAAGTAAATAGACGTGTCTTTGTATCTGTTGTGCAGCTCGTAAGCAGGAGATCATTAAAGTGACCGAGCAGCTGATCGAGTCCATCAACAACGGAGACTTGGATGAGTACAAGTAAGTTCAGCTTCACCCATTCACCACAGACTTCCTGTTATGTCACGACCAGTACTCGAGTTGTAAAATAAATCAGGGAGGATGGTGGATTTGATCATATGGGGACATATAATTTGTGCTGATTACAAATAATATAATATATTACAAATAATAGCAGTGACCAAAACACCTGCAGAAATACTGCAGGAATGACATAGCAGCAGTTAAATGCAGCCTTCTGTAAGCTTTAAATATCCACTGGGCTTACATCAAATACATCAAAACACAACAATAAAAAACACTTTTCTGAACTTATCAATATGACTCTGTCCTTCACAGGATAAGCAAAATGGATCACTGCAAAAACTCTAAATCTTAACAACAATATTTGTCTTATTTCTAGTTAAAATGTCTCATTTTAGTAAAAAAAATCTCATTACACTTAAAACAAGACTCACCACTGGAAAAAAAAAAAATTCACCTGTTTCAAGTAGATTTTCACTTAAAATAAGTAGAAAAATCTACCAGTGGAACAAGATCTTTTTGCTTGTAATGAGAAGATAAATCTTGTCCCACTGGCAGATTTTTCTACTTATTTCAAGTGAAAATTGACCTGAAACAGGTGAAAATGGTCAAATAAGTTATTTTTCTGGTGTTTTTTTTCTGGTGATGACTCTAAATGTTGAAATAGCAGTAAAACCACATTCATTGATGAAATGACATAAGGGATGGAAAGGAGGGATGACAGTTTTACAGGGGGGATGATTTGGACCGTTTTTATTTCGGGGGGGGGGGTGCCATCCCCCCTCATCCCCCCTCAACTCCAGTACTGTGTCCCACTTGCATGGACTGTGATGTGTCTGTGTTCTGTCCTGCTTCAGGAGACTGTGTGATCCGGGACTCACGTCCTTCGAGCCTGAGGCGTTCACCAACCTGGTGGCGGGGATCGACTTCCACCGCTTCTTCTTTGACAACGGTAAAGATCTTTTGTTCTACGTGAAGAAGCTCCGACACTGGCCACGGTTACATGATGTTTTTTGATTCGGAATTAATTATTCAGAATTAAATGATTCAGAATTAAACTATTTTCTTTCGAGCTTACATGGAAATAGTAATTCTGAATTGAGGTTTACATGGAAAACATGTTTGATGGTCTTTCTCCAATTCCTCTCCAGGTCTGGGGGTTGGGAAGGTTCTGATTGGATAGGGGGGGGACCGGAAGTTAAACTACCGGAAGAAAAACTAACTTAGCTGCTACAACTTTGAAAAACTCACAATTTTGATGTTTCCTGTTTCCATCTGTTCTTTTAATTATTTCCAGGTCCTCCAAGTTATTTGTTAACCCTTGTACTGTCTTTGGGTCAAAATGACCCAATTCTTCTTTCCTTCTTTCCTCCTGCTCTCTCCTTCCTTCTTCCTTTCCTCTTTTCCTCCTTTTTTACCCTCCTTTACTCCTTTTTCTTCCCACCTCCCTTTCGTCATTCGTTCCTTTATTACCTTCTTTGCTTTTCCTTCCTTCTTTCCTTATTTTCTCCATTTCTTCCTTCTTCCCTCCCTTCTTTCTTTCCTTTTCTCCATTCCTTCCTCTCTCTCTTCTTTCCTTTTCCCCCTTCTTTCCTTCCTTTCTCCCTCCCTTCCATCTTTTCTCCCTTCCTTACTCCCTTTCCTACTTCCTTCCTTTTTTCCTTCTTTTCTCCTTTCTTCCTTACTTCCTTCTTTCCTCCCTTACATCTTCTCTCCCTTCACCCTCCCTTGACCCAAAGACAGCACAAGGGTTAAATAAATGTTCTCTGCTCTTGACCAGCGTTTACTGCTGCTGCATCTTGAAACTTTGTTTGGAAAACCAGCCCAGTGGAATATAAGATCATGGAGACAGAGGGAGGGAACGAGCAGAAAGAAAGACCAGAATTAATTTAAAGAGGAATGAGTGTTTACATGATCTGGAATTATTCTATTCAGATTTAAAGTCAGAATAAACCAGTCACTTACTTCGAATTAAGTTTAATTCGGAATGGCCATTTTCACTTAGAATTAGGTGTTTACATGGTAATTCTTACTCATTTTAAATCGTAATTCATTTTAATTCTGATTTAAAGATGAATTAAACTTCCCATGTAAACGCACTCATTATAGAAAAAGTTGAACCTCACTTCGATGACCTGGATGCCTCCGAGCCCGGAGATGTTGCAAGATTAACTTTGGCCCTTTTTTTTTTTTCAACATTATCTTTATTTGTTTTTCAAAATCCTTCCAATGATACACAAAAATAAAAGTGCTCTTACACTAAAGGAAACATGAAGTGCAGCTAAATTATTGTCCAGCATTCGAATCATATTTCCTTACAAGCCTGGTATTTATGAGATATCATAAAGCAACACTCCGTTTAGTTTAATATGTGAAAAGGAAAGAGAAAAAAGAAAAAAGAAATAAATAAATAAAACCCCAAACAAAACAAGAAAGTAACAACAATCAAAACAACAAAGGTTTCTCTATTTTTCAAGGGTGAGCCCAAATTATTTCACCGTTGTGCTTAGTTCAAAAATATAAACTCCAATGTACAATTCGCACAGAATAAAGAAATCAAGTACCAAAAGAAAGGAAATTATTTTAGAACCCTGCAGAGGATTATGGAGCTAGAACAGTCTCATAATTCACAAATGCACAGGACAAGTTTTACAAATGCACGGACCGATTTGCAAATACACACACCGTTTCACAAATGCACAGAACAATTCACACGTGCGTAGGACAAGATATACAAATGTATTTTTGATGCACACACAAATATAACCTGATTTACACATGTTTTTTTGTCTGTGAGCTGCGCTGGATTTGTGTTTGAGTTTTGAGACTCCCCTGACGTGACTCGATGCACAAATAGGTTTTTTTTAACACGGAAGGATCTGCAACCAATCAGATTAAAGGGGCGGATACACCTGCTGTTTGAACTGCGTTCACTTAGAAAAGTGATTAATATTTCAAGTTAGTGGAGTAAAGATAAATAAACAGTTACAGGAGATAAAATAGAAATAAACAGGATGGAGAGGAGATCACTGCTGCTTTTCTTGTGATCCCGGTAAATAAAACAGCGCGATTGGAGATGGAGTTTGTCGGGCTGTTCAACCAGAGCCGTTGGGACTGGAGAGCTCTTAGTCCTGCCGGTGCAGCAACTGATGATGAGAAACAGTGGAGATTTTTATATATTTGCTCTGTTTGGTTTCACGAAGTATTACTGTCCCGCTGATTCATCTCAGAACCAGACAGACGCATGCAGCAGAGAGCTGCTGCGCTGCCTGACGGGGACGAGCTGCAGCGCCAGGTGGAGCAGCACGCACATGTCAGGAGATTAATTTACTGAAATATCTGGAGCAAAGTCGTTATCAGTCGACTGATAACCGAAGAACCTCTGTATCCAGCTCAGATGTTTGATGATCGGTGGACTAAACCCCGACCAGCATCATCACGGCTGCATCTTCCCATGATGACTCTGCACCGGGAATGTGTTGATCTGCCACCGCTGTTCTGACACATGTTTGTCTCTGTGTGGTGGCGATGTCACATCATAAATGTGAGGATAAAAGCTGCTTGTTTCTGACCTCCACGTCTGACGTGGAGGTCAGAAACACCAGCTGACTCAGCTGGTGTTTCTGACCGGGACCAGCGCCATCGCGGCCAGAGCCAGAACGCGACTGCAGCAAGATTCACCCCCGTCAGGCTCGTTCTCCTGAAAGACACCTGTAGTTCAAATACAGAAATATCTCCGCTGTTTCTCATCATCAGTTGCTGCATCGGCAGGACTTGGAGCTCTCCAGTCTCCCGACGGCTCTGGTTGAACGGCCTGACAAACCATCTCTGATCGCGCTGTTTTCTTTACCGAGATCACAATAAAATCAGAGCAGTGATCTCCTCTTCATCCTTTATTTATCTTTTATCTCCTGTTGCTGTCTTTACTCCACCAACTCCAAATATTAATCACTTTTCTATGTGAACGACGCGAACGCAGTTCAAACAGCAGGTGTATCCGCCCCTTTAATCTGATTGGTTTAGAGTAAATCGTCCCCCACGTAGGTCTGCTCTTATGATTGGCTGGAACAAAGGAAGACATCTGATTGGTTGCAGATCCTTCCGTGTTAAAAAAAACCTATTTGTGCATCGAGTCACGTCAGGGGAGTCTCAAAACTCACACACAAATCCAGCGCAGCTCACAGACAAAAAAACATGTGTAAATCAGGTTGTATTTGTGTGTGAATCAAAAATACATTTGTATATCTTGTCCTACGCACGTGTGAATTGTTCTGTGCATTTGTGAAACGGTGTGTGTATTTGCAAATCGGTCTGTGCATTTGTAAAACTTGTCCTGTGCATTTGTGAATTATGAGACTGTTCTAGCTCCATAGAGGATAGCTGGTAGCTACGCCTCATCCGCCCAGAACGCTTAAATCCACACTCTCCATATACAGGACTGTCTCAGAAAATTAGAAAATTGTGATAAAGTCCTTTATTTTCTGTAATGCAAAAATGTCATACATTCTGGATTCATTACAAATCAACTGAAATATTGCAAACCTTTTATTATTTTAATATTGGCTCATGGCTTACAGTTTAAATATCCTAAAAAATTTGAATATTATGCGAATCTTAAAGGAGCATCAGGCTCCTTTTAAGAAATGACTCATTAGCGCCACCCTTCGCCACGACGGCCGTCGGGGGTACTGCAGCCAACAGTGAAGCCGGCACGGGAGAACGGGGAGAACGTGCATGCAGCGTCATGTGACGTCACATCCGCACGACAGCGCGGGAAATTCGGGCCCGGAATTGCAGCACATTTTGCAGCACACAGCCTGTTCAAGGCAAAGGAGAGATACACTAGAGGATCATTCTTTTTGGTTTGGAACGCTTCATCTGACATTATTACTAGAAAACTTAAAACGTATACGAATTCTTTTCATAAATCCTGCCTCCATCCTGCCTCATGCTCCTTTAATCTTAACCTGTAAGCCATAATCAGCAATATTAAAATAATAAAAGGCTTGCAATATTTCAGTTGATTTGTAATGAATCCAGAATGTATGACATTTTTGTTTTTTTAATTGCATTACAGAAAATAAAGAACTTTATCACAATGATATGAGCTGGGTGGCTGGACGCTCCCTTAGAGATGAGTTTCCTCCGCAGGGTGGCTGGACGCTCCCTTAGAGATAGGGTGAGGAGTTTGGTCACCCGGGAGGAGCTCGGAGTCGAGCCGCTGCTCCTTCACATTGAGAGGAGTCAGCTGAGGTGGCTTGGGCATCTGTACCGGATCCTCCTGGATCCTTTAGGGAGGAGTTCCAGGCATGTCCCTCCTCCCTAGGGAGGTGTTCCAGGCATGTCCCTCCGGGAGGAGACCCCGGGGAAGACCCAGGACACGCTGGAGAGACTATGTCTCTCTACTGGCCTGGGAACATCTGGGACTCCCCTCGGGCTCCCCTCGGAAGAGCTGGAGGAAGAGCTGGAGTGTCTGGGGTGAAGGAAGTCTGGGCATCTCTGTTAAGACTGCTGCCCCCGCGACCCGGGAACGGATAAGCGGCGGACGATGGATGGACTTTGTTGGTTAAGATTGTCTCTGTGAGGGTGTTTCATGGTGTGGTTTTCCTCTCCAGCTCTGTCGATCAGGAAGCAGCCCATCCAGACCATCCTGCTGAACCCTCATGTCCACCTGCTGGGGGACGAGGCCGCCTGCATCGCCTACACCCGCCTCACGCAGTACATGCAGGGCCATATGCCTCGAACCATGCAGTCGCAGGAGACACGTGTCTGGCATCGCCGTGGCGGCAGGTGGCAGAACGTCCACTTCCACCGCTCCGGGTCGCCCACCGTCACCGACAAGTACGACCCCCCCCTCACGTATGGCTCTTTTCCACTAGTACCTACTCAGCCTGACTCGCCTCGCCTTGGTTCTTCTCCACTAGGGGTCTAACGTGCCGAATAGATACTTGCCGAGGTTTCGAAGTGTGCTGAGTTGGCTGTATCTGACGTCATCACACAACAGGCCACCGATTGGTTGGGGGGTTGGAGTCAGACGTCTGAGTCAGGAGGTGGAAATCAGAGAAAGAGCGACTCTGACGGCGGCTTCTTGTTCATTTTATTCGACAGGCAATGGCAGCAAAAGTCTGTTTCATGATCCAACTCTGAGGTGCAGATGTTCATAAACCTGGTGGCTGAGGAGAGAATTAAAAAGGGATCTATACGGGCGATAAGGAACGACCAGATCTACGAGGAGCTCTGTCACTTCATAGCTGCTCACGGCTCCAGCTGCTTTTTGTCGGCACACATATAAATTGTTGATACCATGCCGGTAAAAACCTAAGGCATATATATATGTGCATTATTACTATATTTAGTATACATACATATATATATATGCATACATATGCACAGGGCCGCCGCAAGGGGTGTGCGAACCGTGTGACCGCACGGGGCCTCGCACCCCAAGGGGCCTCGCGCTATGGGCCGTTTTTTTTTTTTTCAAATGTTTTTCCTTTTTTCCCTTATAAAAATCAACAGTCACGTTCCATTACAGACCTAAATGTGTACTAGTCTGTGCATATCAATGAATATATGTGCAATGATGTGCGTGTCTGTTGTTCAATACAACTGCGTCAGACCAAGCGCAGACACAAGGTGCTCTGATCCAGACGGTGGAGTTGGAACAAACTGTCACACAATGTCAAGAGAACGAGACAGCTTCAGGACATTTCCATCAGAGGATGAAAAAAGAAAAAAACTAAAGAAAATGGAAGAGTTTATTCAATTTAATCAACACATTTAATTAAGATTTTCTGCAAAATGCAATAGCTTAAAACATTTATCTTATTTTACTCTCTTTACATAGCAATGCTGACACCTATTGGTGATTTACTGGTACTAATACCTTAACAATGATACTCGCAATCGATAAGATAAGGATAATTTAATAGCATTTAATAGAGCGGTGTAATAACGTATAAATAATAAAAATAAAAAAATTGTCTGATAGAGTGTTTAATATACAACACATGACTTATTTTGGAATACAAAGAACCAACATGACTATGACTATGCTATGTAAAATGTGAATTAACTTTTATTAGTAACTTTGTTAAGTTTAAGATTTCAATTCATAAATAACATCGATGGAGGGGGGCCCAAAAATCACAGTCTGCCTAGTGTAGTCCATTTATTTAATCCGGCTCTGCCAGCAGCCCATATATCATCTCCTCCAGGTTCTACATCTTTAGTGTTGTCTCCTTCGTTTAGATCACACAATCAAATACATCACAGCAGCTGTTAGGTCTAAATCAACATTATATAAATTCGTAACGAGGAAAGACACGAGGAAAGAAACAGAGACTGGCAGAACGGCTGCTTGATCCCACGGCGTCCAAACGCCACAGATGTTGGGGTCCCAGGTTTCGGCACCAGAAAATGTTAGGTCTAAATCAGCATTACATAAATTTGTAACGAGGAAAGACACAGAGACTGCTTGGAATGGTTTTAACGCACTCCTGCAGGAAGGGGGAGCAGAGGAGTGCAGAGCAACGAGGCTCTCATTGAGAACTCCTGAGCTTCCCCAAAGTACCCTCCTCATACATTATGCTTTTATTAAGAAACTTGACAGGAAATTACCATATATGGACAGTGAACAGTAGACAGTAAACAATGGGTGGAAGTGATAACGTGTGATTGATTTGTGACATTACAGTAGACAGATGTCACCAGAACAGTCCAAAACCCTGAGTAGATCAGGAAGTGACTGCCCTGACATCTGTTAACAAAACATGTGACAGTTTCTGTTAGGTTCCTAAATCATCACAACATTAATAACTTAGAAAAAGACACCAGAGACTTGTGGAATGATTTTTCAGGCGCTCCTGCAGGAGGGAGAAGCATACTGACAGAGGCAGACCCCCTGACAGCAAATGCTTCCCAAAGACCCTCCCCTTGCAGGAAGCTATTTATTGGTAAACTGACAGGAAACATGACCATATTTGGAACAGTGAATGTATAGATGGACAATGGACAAAAACAGGAAACAGATGGTCAAACAGATCAGATGATGGTTGAAAAGTCACTTATGACTTTTCAGTTATCTCTGGTGTGCAGAGCAACAGACATCCTTTTAAGAAATGGTCTTGTCATCAGATGGTCCAACTAACCCTTAGAGACAATGAGATGGCTGTCAGTCGACCCCCCTAACAAAAACTCCTTAAACCTTAAAAATACAATGGGACAGTTGTTGGACAGCCCAAACCCTTAACGGCACACAGGAAGGCTGCCCTCATCTGTTAACATGTGATAAGAATGTGACACCTAGCAGTCAGCTTCTCTGAGCTGACCTAATTCTGTTACGTTCATAATGACAATTTAAATCAAAAACGTTGATTAACTTCACAGTTTTGTAAGGACAAAAACAAGTTTAAAGGTGACTTAACCTCACACAGTTTCGCTCCAACCCTCCTACTTCTGATCTGGGTATTGAAAAGAAACGAGGAGGAGTGGAGTCGGACTGAGTAGGTACTAGTGTTAAAGTCTCCCCACCCTGGTCTTTGAGTCCCCCTGTCCTGCAGGTTCTAGAAGCAGTGAAGCATCTAAAACATGCAGGATGGGGTTATTGTAGGACTAAATTAAAGAGTGTCACAGCTTCACTTTTTAACAACCTGAAAATTAAAAAAAAAAGCTATATTAAATGTCTGGAAAGCTCTAAGATCAAGCTAAAGGTACATACTGGACCGGGTAAAAAAAAAGAATGGATTCTTATTTTTGCTTTTGATGTGTGTTTTCCAGGTAACACGTCTTCCTCCCCACCAGCTCCAGCAGTCAGCTGACCACGCCCCTCCTACAACCCCTCAGCCAATCCCAGAGCTCTGCCCTCTCACTGTCATTTCCATATCTCTGCTACTCAACTAAAGATTTGTTTATGTAATAACTGCTCGGGGGTCATGTTCTGGGTATGGGTCTCTGTAAAGCGTCTAGAGACAACTCTGTTGTATTAGACGCTATATAAATAAAATTGAATTGAAAAAAAATTGAATTAAAGATCATTCTTAGTGTAAAACTATCAGATATGTTCTTTTATTCCCAGTCAAAGGTTATTTTGGTTGTTAGGTTGCATTGTTGCTGTTAAGCAGCATCTTGAAATTGTAGAAATTTTAACTGTGTGTTTCAGCGGAAAATCAGTTGTAAGATGTTTTATTGCCTGTTCGTTTCAGAAATGATGTGACATTAGCAACAAAAATAAAATATTGAAAGGCCATTCAGAGAGACAAGGTAATATTTTCATTCTGGAAGTCATGTACTCTTATCCATCTATCATCGGCATCTTCCCATCCAGGTATGTTCACAGTTGCTTTTAAACCTCCTGTTTTTTTTCTGAATTTTTCTGAATACACCCCGTGTCCTCTGAGTCAAAATGACGGGTCTTCAGTAAACCCCCATTATAAGCAGCTTAATTGACTTTTAAACACCAAATTTCATCTTGCTTGAAGAAACAACTTGTCATTCATCACAAAATGCGTGAATGCTTAAGTTTTCCCTCTTTTTCATCTTCTTTATTTCAATAGGTAAAGAAATGTGCAAAAGGGGGTTTTGAATGCATTTTTATTCATCCCAATGACTCAGTTTCTTTTTTTTCTCCAGTGAACAATTTTTGATAATGTATAATATGAAATACAACGCCCCATTCAACTAATTAGCACGTATAGGGCAGTATGCAAGTGTGCAGCCTTTTGCAGCACAGAGTATAGTCCTTCTTTTGAGGGCAGAACCCACATCTCTTCCTCTTACTTGCCCTAGCTGGGGGAAGTTAAATTTCAAGTTAAAAAAATATTGATTAAACGATTTAGGTTGGTTTTTTTTAACACAGTGGCGGGTCATTGTGACCCGAGGACAATAGGAGGGTTAAGGACTTGCTGGTCTCTCTTGCTGATTCCTGTCAGCACTCTGCTGGAGTGTGGAACCCCAACTCCTCCTCCTTGGGTTTAAGTGGAATGTAGGAACAGTTCCCAGCATGCATTTCTCTCCAACCTCTGTGGTACGTATATCCCTCCTGCCGTAAAATATTTTTCCCGTTGCTGAGTCGTATCTCAGGTCCGTCCTAGTTACTGGAGAATCAACACTGTGTCCATTAAGGACCTTATGGGACGGTAGTGATTGTTCCAGGTATTAGTCAGACCCTCAGGTGTTACCAAGGAAACTGAGTTATGTCTTGTTAAAAAACTTTGTAACTTACCAGGTTCCAACGGCTGCAGACGAGAGATTAAATAGTCTAATCAGCCGC
This sequence comes from Cololabis saira, assembly GCF_033807715.1. Taxonomy (NCBI): domain Eukaryota; kingdom Metazoa; phylum Chordata; class Actinopteri; order Beloniformes; family Belonidae; genus Cololabis; species Cololabis saira. The sequence continues at coordinate 39,126,301 of NC_084606.1, forward strand.
TCAGCTGTGGTTGTTATAAAACTAATGATTTACACTGAAAACACATTAAAGCATGAATAACTGATTTAATATTTGTTTTTTGATACGTGACTGTGGTATAAGCGGGATAATGCCCTTCCAGGTGACATTAACATAAATATATGGACTTCACGGAGGAAAACCCCGCGTCGTCCATATATATATGATAATGTACAACTCGTCGGGCATTATCCCTTACTTGTATTTTGGAATAACGTCTTCCCCATGTCCCTTTAACGCTTTTGTTTTTAAAGAATGACATCACTTCCTGTTTGACACATGTACACTTTATTATTCTGCCTCGTACACACTGCAGCTGCTATGCCTCGTTAGCGTTTGATGTTTATTTTTTCCGGAGTAATTTGATAAAATCTTACATGCCCGCATAGATATTTGCAATATTAATAAGTATATATCATCATCACCATGGAAACAAGATGTTCATTTATCAAATCAATGTTTTTTTGTCTTTTTTTGACATCGTATGCTTTATTGTTTCATTGGATCACACTCAAAGCAAAATTGCAACGTGAGAATCGTATTGTCACACACTTGATTGGTCTGAACACGTCACAGGCAGCTCTCAAGTCCACAGAACCGAAACGTCTACAAGGGCAAAGAGAAAACCAGTACTTTCAGCTTTAAAATACATTCAGACACACAAACCCCCCTCATCTTCAGCTGCTGGAGCAAACGAGGATCACAAAGGGACGGGTGTAAATAAATAACAGGGACGTGGATGCTGAAGTCGGAGCGCCGGGTTCCAAGTCCATCGCTCCATAGTGAACATTGATAACAAGAAGATAAAAAATGACCAGCAGAGGTAAAAGCAGAGCAGGTCTACGTGATGGATGGATGTGAATGTGGAGGAAAAGACCTGGTCGTGTTCTTAGTGTCAACAACTGGGAGGTGAGAAACCGCTGAACTTTTGAGACAAAGATTGAGGCCACGTTTCCACATAGCCACATAGTATTTACAAAAACGGATATTTCTCCTTCTACGTTTTGAAAAATACCATCATTTCCAGGAACCTGCATAAATATCTGTTAAGGTGCTATGAGCAGCCAGACCTACAGGGGGCAGTGTAACGAGAAGATAAAGTCATGCTAGCCAATCAGAATCCTGGAAAAAAACATCAACAAATGACACGAGTAACTTCCAGTTACTTCCAAGATGAACGAGAGTCTTTGGTTTGGAGTGACAGAGATCATTTTAACTAGAAATAAGAAATATTCTTGTTAAGATTTTAAGTATTTGCAGTGTGGTGATGTTTCTGTCTCATAATGTGACGTTCTGAAGCCTAAATGTCCGTTTCTCTCTGTTTACAAGCAAACGTGAAGACGGAGTTTTTACAAATCTCCACTTTGGCCGGAGTTTTCAGAAATGATCGTTTTTGGTGATTTTGAGCTTCGTTTTCTTGTAAACGAACGTCCAAAACGCATGAAAACACCACCGTTTTTGCTACGTGTAAACGGGGCCTTAAATTTGAAGTTGACCCCTGCGCTTTTGGTAATGAATCTGTCTCACAAACTTTTTGCCGTGAAATTAGAAATTGGCTATCTTTAATTATTATTATTCCATCCTATTATTTTTTACATAGATACAATTGACAAAACAGTGTCCCTCTTGGTTAATGTCATTCTCTTACTGGCTAAATATCATATACACTTATACACTGAAAAATAAAGCCCTCTTTCTTTCCAATGTTTTTTAAATTATTTCAAAAGTTTTTTTGTCTCTATAAAAAAAAAATAAGTCAAATAACTCTGCAAAAAATTATTAGCCGATATATCAAAGTATCTTTTATTTTATGTCTCTTCGGTTATTTTATTTTAGTTTTTTATTTACTTAGTTGTTGTTTTTTAAATTTTTAATTTATGTTATTTGTGAATTTATTTCTTAGAAGGGGCAGATTAGATAAGATTCTTCTTCTTTCTGCCCCCTTTTCATTCACAATTTATGAACATTTGTATTTGTATTGAATTGTTTGTTTTATTTTTTTGAATGAAATAAAGAATAAAATGAAATTGAATGAAAAAAAAACATTTGTATTTCCTCTACAAGCAGCTTGTATAAATGTGTTTTCTTGTATATACATGTGAGAACATGGACCTGGGAATGCTGGTTCCCGACCACAAACCCGCATGGTTTTTTCCAGCACTTTCTTTAGGACGGTTACCTAAAGGCGGGATTTCAACCCCAGCTGGATCTCATGCTGCTGCAGGACCGACGGACGTCTAAAGCCTGAATTATGGTTCTGCGTCAAATCGACACCGTGCACACGGCATCACCGTGACGCCGTCGTCAAAAGCTGCCTATGGACAAGTGTTGGAATTAGCACTTATGCTAAAACACTGAAACAATGGATCTGGTTTGTCCAATATAATTGCTATGTCCATACCAAATAAACAAAATTAAAAATAAAAAAATACACAAAGAAAAGAGCGCTGAAAGTTCACGACTGCTTCAAACCGGAAACCAGAAATGTGTTGCTACCAAGCGAACCAATCACATCCCTCTCGTCTGCGTTTGGTGTGACGGCGTCAGTGACGCCGTCAGTGACGGCGCCAGTGACGGCGTGTGGTCTGCGTCGACGCGTACCACACGGCGTAGGCACAGCGTCGTTTTGACGCAGAACCATAACTCAGCCTTAACTGCTGTTTTTTTCCGCTACGTCAGGTGGTTTAAGTTATTTCCGTTAGGGTTCATGAAGCTAGGAATCAACAGCCACTTGTCAGTTTGTTGGGATCATCGCTGGAAACAGATTAAGTGCGTTAACATGGGAAGTTTAATCCTCTTTAATTCAAAATTAAAATTAAATCCAATTTAAAATGAGTAAGAATTACCATGTAAACACCTAATTCCGAATGAAAATGGTCATTCCGAATTAAACTTAATTCCGAAGTAAGTGGCTGGTTTATTCTGATTTTAAATCTGAATAGAATAATTCCAGATCATGTTTACACTCATTCCTCTTTAAATTAATCCTGGTCTTTCTTTCTGCTCGTTCCCTCGCCCGTCTGTCTCCATGACGCTTATATTCCACGCTGGGCTGGTTTTCCAAACAAAGTTTCAAGATGGCAGCACGCAGTAAACGCTGGTCAAGAGCAGAGACCATTTATTTAATAAATAGCTTGGAGGACCTGGAAATAATTAAAAGAACAGATGGAAACAGGAAACATCAAAATTGTGAGCTTTTCAAAGTTGTAGCGGCTAAGTTTGTTTTTCTTCCGGTAGACGTAACTTCCGGTCCGCCCCCCTATCCAATCAGAACCTTCCCAACCCCCAGAGTTTAAGCTGGGCAGACACCGTGCGATATTTTAAATCATTTGATTCAGCCCCATCTCAAACTGCACGACTAGATCGCTGAGTTCAAAAGTTCACAGCCCACGATTTATGGTCTCACAATGTACGACCCGATGCTCTGATACGACCCGTCTGCTCACACTATACGATCATAATCCTCACGTCTGCTCACACTATACGATCAAAAACCTCACGTCTGCTCACACTATACGATCATAATCCTCCCGTCGGACTTCTGTGTACTGGAACTCGAGGCCGGTTCTGGGGCAGGGGTGGGCTGTGCCCACCCTTAGTGCGTCCTGCCCACCCAATCAAAGGTAGGGTACGCGGCGACCCGCACCGTACGTGGAAATGCGGTCTTTTTTTCTGCTATTAAAACATGATTTGTAATGTGAATTTGCAACACTTAAACTACAAATAATAGTTTTTGACGTGACATCAGAGATTGTACATGCTCTCTGTGAAAGGATGAGTCCAATCGGGTCGTAGCTGCTTCAACTGTGCGATTCCTTCACGAGGAGAGACCAGGATTTCAAACACGCTTGATTTTCTTGCGACCTCACGATTTGTGATCGGGAGCTCGTCGTGAGGTGCTAATCTCTCGTCGTGAGGTGTTAATCTCTCGTCGTGAGGTGTTAATCTCTCGTCGTGAGGTGTTAATCTCTCGTCGTGAGGTGTTACTCTCTCGTCGTGAGGTGTTAATCTCTCGTCGTGAGGTGTTACTCTCTCGTCGTGAGGTGTTACTCTCTCGTCGTGAGGTTTTAATCTCTCGTCGTGAGGTGTTAATCTCTCGTCGTGAGGTGTTAATCTCTCGTCGTGAGGTGTTAATCTCTCGTCGTGAGGTGTTAATCTCTCGTCGTGAGGTGTTAATCTCTCGTCGTGGGGTGTTACTCTCGTCGTGAGGTGTTACTCTCTCGTCGTGAGGTGTTAATCTCTCGTCGTTACCCCACGTTTACTGCACGAGGCACGAGCAATGATTGGGTCAAAATCCGTCCCGATCCAAAAAATAGTCGCACAACTGGAAAATCGTCTCAAAACGAGCCGATAATCGCACAGTGTCTGCCCGGCTTTAAGAGGAATTGGATAAAGCTCATCAAACGTGTTTTCCATGTAAACCTTAATTCGGAATTACTATTTCCATGTAAACTTGAAGGAAAATAGTTTAATTCTGAATTATTTAATTTGGAATAATTAATTGCGAATTAAGAAACATCATGTAACCGTGGCCATTGTGTTTCTATAAATAACACATCTAGAAAAACCTCAGTATGAATAAAAGCCACAGAAATTAAGATTGCACGTATCTTTTAAGTTCTGCTGGCACCAAAGCAACTCGCTAAGTGGTTTAAGTTGTCGTTTGGAGTTTGACGTCCGTGCAGACATCACCTGGATGAAAACATGAATTTTTCATCTTTTTGACTTCTTCATGACACAATGTCACCTACAGCCAAGAAAACGTATAAACCCAGAAGAAGGATTGCACTAGTTTAGAACATATTCCCCAGTCCAATTGTCTCATATTAAGCAAAAATACCTGCCAATGGTGTAAAAAAAAGAAAGTTCCAGACTAGGATTCTTAGAACGGCCACGAGAAAACAAGTAAGACAAGTTTTCTCCAACAAGGCATTTTTATTTTTTTTTAGGTTATTTTTGTAGTGTACCTGGATATTGTTTAATAGAATTCTTAACATTTGTTTACAGGAAGGAATCAGGGAATATAATTTTTTTTTCCCAACATTATTGGTGTTTTGAACTGAAAAATGTATTTTCCGTTTATGACTGTGTAATTTCTGAACAATTTATTGTGTGCAATACATTAATGCACATTTCCCATCAACCCCTTTTAACTCCCATTAACAATTTCCAGATTGGAAAATTCACAGCTTAACTTCCTGATGGAAAGTTTCCAGCAATTTAGTGGACATTTCTGGAAAAAAAAAATGGTCTTCTAGAGGAAGTGAGGTCAGAATAAGATCTGAAAGAGGTCTGGAGCGGGTGTGCTCAGGGAAAGGGCTTTGTAGGACCAAATAAAAATTAAAAAAGGCGCTTTAAAGGTGGAAAACGGTTCCCATTGTGGGCCAGTTTCTACGAATTTCCAGAGTTGATGACACTGAGAACAAACCGGTCACTTCCTTCAAATGCTTTATGGAGTGAAGCTGCAGCAGTTTGAAGGTGAACACACACACATGGGGGTGGAGGAGTGTGGGGGGGGGGGGCGCTCTTCATTACTACTTTTTTTCCTCAATAAACACACGGTATTTACACACACGGAGGCGGCGGCTCTGAGATTATCCGATGGATACTGTGGCCGGGACCCGCCATTGCTGAAAATAAAAGTAACGCTGCAAACAGAAACAAACGCCGCTGTAAATTAAAGAAATGCTGCAAATAAAAAGAAACGCTGCTGCAAATAAAAGAAACGCTGCAAATAAAAAAAACGCTGCTGCAAATAAAAGAAACGCTGCAAATATAAAGAAACACCGCTGCAAATAAAAAAAAAAACGACACAAATAAAAAAACCACAACGGAAGTGAATTACCGGGGACTATTTTTGCTGATGCACCGGTGTTTTTTACGTGAAAGGAGAAGTCCCTGACCACCACACACAGCTTCAAATTCACATTCATCCAAATAACTATTGTTACTCACGCTTTAGATTATTCTTGGCATTATTATTAATGATAAAAGCAACAAAAACAACAACACCGGTGTCCTCTCACATAAAAACACCGGTGCATCGGCAAAAACAGTCCCTGGTAATTCACTTCCATTGTGGCTTTTATATTTGTGTCGTTTTTTATTTTATTTGCAGTGGGGTTTCTTTATATTTTCAGCATTTATTTTATTTGCAGCGGCGTTTGTTTCTGTTTGCAGCGTTACTTTTATTTTCAGCAACGGCGGGTCTCGGCCACCGTAGATGGAAATGCACAACACACTGGAAAGACACACTGGAAAAAAACTGCAGATGAATCATGAAGACAGAAGATCAGGCAGAGATCAGGCAGAGATCAGGCAGAGATCACAGCGATGCATCATGGGTAATGGTGGCCGTTCTCCAGCTGAGCCGGTTGCACATACAGCAGGTCTGGGTGGGCTTGTGTATTAAATGCTTTCACTTTTTCAAATCTTGTTTCCAGTCCACGCTTGTTTTCCCTTCATGTTGTCTATTTACAAATGTTTACAAGAGTTCTCAGAGAAGAGGCCCAATGCGTGAGGGCGAAAAGTCCAGGATGCCGTCGTGTAACCGTTTGTACCTTCATCACACCACAACAGCTGCAAGCGTAAAAAAAATCACTCAAAACAAAAAACAGGGCAACAGCGACAAGAATAAGCCATGGATGCTTTCTTTGGTCACATGATCAGAGCAAAAGGGAAAAGTGTTAACGCACAACAATCCTGCTTCAATTCCAACAAACCAAAGGAGAAAAAAACTTGAGCCGTGAAGAGTGAAGGACGGGACATTTGGATCTGAGGGAGCAAACGTCACAAAAGGCTTGGGTGTGGAAGCAGCTGCTCAGTCGATTCTCTCCTCCCCCTCCTCTTCCTCCTCCTCCTCCTCCTCCTCCTCCCGCTCCTCCTGACAGTAATGCTGCAGGAGTCGGTGCAGGTGCTGCTGCAGGGCGTCAGGTTGCAGGGCGTCCGGGGTGTCGTCCAGACGCTCCAGGTGCATGTGTTTCCCCTGGCCGTCCCTCACCACCGTCCTCTTCTGCGTCCGCGACTTACGCATCTGGCTTCTGTGGGAACAGAGACGAGAGGTTAGAGCATGTTGTTGGGATTAAAGGGACAGCTCTATGTTGGTTTAAATCATATCTATCTGACAGGTTCCAGTTTGTTCATGTACATGAGGTTTCTTCAGAACAGTCAAGGGTCTGTTATGGTGTTCCGCAGGGTTCAGTGCTAGAGCCAATCTTGTTCAGTTTATACATGCAGCCGTTGGGAAGTATAATCCAGAATCACGGCATACACTTTCATTGTTATGCTGATGATACGCAGCTCTATTTGTCTATGAAGCCGGATGAGACAGAACCGTTGGTTAAACTTCAGGCATGTCTTAGGGACATCAAGGACTCCATCCATCCATCCATCCATCCATCCATCCATCCATCCATCCATCCATCCATCCATCCATCCATCCATCCATCCATCCATCCATCCATCCATCCATCCATCCATCCATCCATCCATCCATCCATCCATCCATCCATCCATTTTCCGCCGCTTATCCGTTCCCGGGTCGCGGGGGCAGCAGCCTCAACAGAGATGCCCAGAGTTCGTTCACCCCAGACACTTCCTCCAACTCTTCCTCCAGCTCTTCCTCCATCTCTTCCTCCATCTCTTCCTCCAGCTCTTCCTCCAGCTCGTCCTACAGCTCTTCCTACAGCTCTTCCTCCAGCTCGTCCTCTAGCTCTTCCTCCAGCTCTTCCTCCATCTCTTCCTCCAGCTCTTCCTCCATCTCTTCCTCCATCTCTTCCTCCAGCTCTTCCTCCATCTCTTCCTCCATCTCTTCCTCCAGCTCTTCCTCCATCTCTTCCTCCATCTCTTCCTCCAGCTCTTCCTCCATCTCTTCCTCCAGCTCTTCCTCCAGCTCTTCCTCCAGTTCTTCCTCCAGCTCTTCCTCCAGCTCGTCCTCCAGCTCTTCCTCCAGCTCGTCCTCCAGCTCTTCCTCCAGCTCTTCCTTCAGACACTTCCTCCAGCTCTTTTTTTTTTTCTCTTCCAGCTCTCAGCAAAGGCGGACGCTTCTCTGCTCCTCTCCCTTATCTATCTGACCTGCTTTTGTCCTGTCTCGTCTTCAGAGTCTTTTCTTTTCATTCCTCCGAAACCTACAATCATGGAATTGATAAACTGGTCTCTCAGCACAATCGACCAAATTTTTGCGACGAGAAGTCAGGGGGTAAGGGAGCCCTCCTGCCCCGATGGGACATTTTTAGCTGGATACACAATGGATTCCTGGAAACATTGGAAGCCTTTGTGTCTAAAGATTATGTCTGTCGAGGACGTTGTAGACGCCTTCATAATTGGATTTATGATAGCAGGATTTCTCCTAATTGGAGCGGGGGGATTCCTTGTCTATCGACAAACGTGTAAGTCGGTGATAGCTGCTTTGGCCCTATCCGAGCTGCCTGACGTGACTGAAGGGATAAGCGCTGCGACTAACACTTTGACTTTAACGCTGGGGGAGCAAAGCAGCAAGCTCGATGCAGGCTTTTGCAGGCTAGGGGTGGTCTTCGAGCTCATTGGCAAGATGGAAAAGAACTTGGAGAAGTTGGAAGCTCGGCTTGGCGGGAATTGATCACAAATTCGTCTGTTTGAAGTCGCCATTGAGGAACCAGAGACTTAAGGCTGACGGAAAAGTACTGCTCTGCCTGTTCTTTTCAATAAAATTGTTGATTCTATAATCTGGCCTTGACACAGCGGTTTGGCTGATCGCTGTAGTCACAATCTCCCTGGTGGAATGTAAACTAGGTGACTCTGCCCCGGAATAACCCTTCCCTCTCCAGATCATCTGCAGACCTGTTTTCAGAACTGACCGAGCCGTCTGATAACACCAAGGACATTGGCTGAGGCAGCTCTGAGCGTGTTCATGGACTCACCGCTACACATACATTTGCCTTGTGAAGTTGATGTATATTTGTCATGTGCTTTCTGTGCTGAGGTGTTTTTTTGCGCTTTCTCACTGTGTATATACACAGTGTGAAGATGCCTTTTTTTCCCTCCTCCCTCCCCCCCCTCCCCCAACGTCACCCTTTCTCTGCTTTGTTCCGGTTTCGGGTTGCTGCTCGTTGTGGTCGACCGGCCGGCAGCTGAGCGGATTTACTGTCTTGTATTGCTGCTTAGTTGTCCTGAATTGCCCCTCGGGGATGAATAAAGTTTCTCTGAATCTGAATCTTCCTCCAGCTCTTTCGAGGCGTTCCCAGGCCAGCCGAGAGACATAGTCTCTCCAGCGTGTCCTGGGTCTTCCCCGGGGTCTCCTCCCGGAGGGACATGCCCGGAAGGAGGGACATGCCTGGAACACCTCCCTAGGGAGGAGGGACATGCCTGGAACACCTCCCTAGGGAGGCGTCCAGGAGGATCCGGTACAGATGCCCAAGCCACCTCAGCTGACTCCTCTCAATGTGAAGGAGCAGCGGCTTGACTCCGAGCTCCTCCCGGGTGACCAAACTCCTCACCCTATCTCTAAGGGAGCGTCCAGCCACCCTGCGGAGGAAACTCATCTCTAAGGGAGCGTCCAGCCACCCTGCGGAGGAAACTCATCTCGGCCGCTTGTATCCGCGATCTTGTCCTTTCGGTCACTACCCAAAGTTCATGACCATAGGTGAGGGTAGGTGCGTAGATTGACCGGTAAATCGAGAGCTTCTCCTTTCGACTCAGCTCCTTCTTCACCACGACGGTCCAATACACCGACCGCATATGCCCCGCCCCCTGGCCCGTTCGTATGCCCCGTTACTTGAACCTTTGCAGGAGATCGTCAAACTGGCTCCAATACCCTAAAATGTGTGAAAAACACTCATTTGAACTGGATTTATCCTTCTTAGAGGAGGAGTCGTGCCTGACTATGAAGTCAAACTTTCAGAAAAAAATGATGTGAGTCAGAAAGTCATAGATGTGATTTCATGCCAGTAGTTCTCAAATCAAGCTACAAAAATTTCAGCCCGCATCTTTGGTCAGTATCTATTCTACGGAAGAGTATTAGGGCCATGCAGGAGAAAAAATATTTGAGAGGGGAAGATTTTTTTTTTTTTATTGTGCACTTCAAGAAAAAAGTCAAAATGTCGAGAATAATGTTGAAATACAATTTCTTTTTTCTCAACATTTCAACTTTATTCACAAAATTTTGACTTTTTTCTCGACATTTCGACTTTTTTCTCGAAGTGCATAATGAAATATCTAAAATATTATTTTTATTTTTCTCCTGCCTGGCCCTAATACTCTTCCTTATTATTCAGCTAGAACAGCAACATTGTGTTATTTTCTTGTTTATTTATCGCTTAATCAGTAAGATATAAGCTTTAATCACTGTAATCATAGTTTCAGCAGAAATAGAAGCTCAGGAAAGTGACATGACACCACGGTAAACTCAAGCTCATGCTACTGGTCATCTCTGCACACTCCCATGCAGTCCAACCTTTTCACCACAGAGCCGTCGTCCTGAACAACGTCCGTCTCTACTATGTGAGGCAGCAGCACCTTCCCCAGGCCGCCAGCATAACCCAACGCCTGCAGGGAAGGACGACGGTCAGACGGAAGAATAAAGGACCAACGAGCGCTAGGAAGGATCAATCGGCAGCAGCTAGCCGCCACTTCATGACACATTTCATTTTTAGTTTTGGTGACACTGACCTTCTCAAAGTCGTCCCGGGCTGAAGGGAGATCTGCGGCCAGCGAGGGGTCTCCTCTCTGCTTCTCCGTCCTCTCGCCCCGCACCACCGTCGTCTTCACCACCTTGCTGACCTTCCGGCCCTGAACGGGCTCTGCTTCAAACTCCGACGCCGTGGCGGCGCTGAGAGCCGGAGGCTCGGAGAAGGTGAGCTGCAGGGAGAACCAGACGTGACTAGGGATGTCCCGATACCATTTTATTTTTATTCACATACTAGTACGAGTACGAGTATTTTAATTTGTGTACTTGCCGATACCGAGTACCGATATGATACTTCTACCACAAAAATAACTAGGCTAAAAATGCAATGAAAAACAGGTTTTGTTTGCAACAGATACATTTAATAAACATAAATAAAACTATTTCAGACAAAAAAAGAATCTTTCTGTGTAAATAAAAAGTCTGTCTTCACATTTAAGAAAATATCAAACATCTAGCACGGGGGTCAGCAACCCGCGGCTCTTTAGCGCCGCCCTGGTGGCTCCTGGAGCTTTAAAAAAAATATTTGACCTTTTTTTCCTTTTTTTTCTTTTCTTTTTCCTTTTTTTCTCTTTTTTTTTCTTCTTGTCTTTTTTCCTTTTTCTTCTCTTTTTTCTTTTTTTTCTTTTTCCTTTTTTTCCTGTTTTTTTCTTCCTTTTTCCTTTCCTTTTTAATCTCGACATTTCAACTTTTTTCTCGACATTTCGACTTTTTTCTTGACATTTCGACTTTTTTCTCGACATTTCGACTTTCTTCTCGAAGTGCATAATGAAAAAAAAAAAATCTCCCCCCAGTTATAACTAATATAGAAACATGCAGCATGTATTGCCTTCATTCTAAGGTTTATACAAGATTTTTCATTTTTTTGCGGCTCCAGACATATTTGTTTTTTGTGTTTTTGGTCCAATATGGCTCTAAAACATTTTGGGTTGCCGACCCCGATCTAGCATGTCAATGAAACATCATATCACAGCTCGAGTGCGTGGAGAAGACGGTGAAATCCTCAGTCTTCTCCAGCTTCAGTGGCTGCTCATCCAGCTATATAACGGGTTAGAGCCTCCGTTATTTTAACTTGTGTCTTGCCTGATTGTCTGTTGCTTTTGCAGAACCTGAGCTAATGTTGCTGTTGTGTTCTTGCAGTAACATTAGTAAACTCTGTATACTCAGCTTTATGATGCGTCTTGAGATGTTTTATCAAGTTTCTGGTATTAAACAACGTATTCTCCTTCCCTCCTCTTGACACCTTAGCAGCACGTAGCTTCAGTCTGCCTTGCTTTGTAGAGGAATTAGTGTTTATATATATATATAATCATTTGGTTGGAATCTAACAAAAGGAAACTTTTCTCTCCAGAATGATCTGTATAAGAACTTTAAACTGAAATAAGACAATGTATGTGTGTGTGTGTGTGTGTGTGTGTGTGTGTGTGTGTGTGTGTGTGTGTGTGTGTGTGTGTGTGTGTGTGTGTGTGTGTGTGTGTGTGTGTGTGTGTGTGTGTGTGTGTGTGTGGGCAGATGTCAACAGATGGGAACAGGAAAAGTCATATGTATGCGCTAAAATTGTACACATATACCAGTGAGGTCATAGATATGGGGCCTGTTTGGGTTTGAATTGAGGGCAGAACCTGTCTGATGGAGCTTAAATGAGACAGATTGCGCATAACGGAGAAAGACTGGTAAAGTTGAGGGGCGGCCCCTGCTTTTTGAACCGTATAAAAGAGGTTAAGTTTTCAGAGTCGGTCACCGGGAAGCCGGCTCTCCTGTGTTTGGTACTGATTGTAATTCTTACAATAAAGACCTTCGCAGTATTTGAACGGAACACCAGCCGAAACCTGACTCCAGTGTTTTTCTTCAAGTCCATGGATGAAGGTGTTAGTACTTATAGGAAAAACTTAGTTTATGTGGGGGTCCCAAAAGGATTCTCTACAGCTTCTCTCGTCGTCCCTTATTTTGAAATATGTCCACACTGCTGACGTCCCGCTGCATTAATCTTGCCTGAAACGGCGCTGCCAGTCTCGCCAGTCTCACTCATGTATCACTCTCTTCTCACTCATGTGTCACTCTCTTTTCATCACCACTGACTGCAGCACAACATCTCCCCCTAGAGTCACTAACCAGTAACTACAACAACAATTAAGTGGTATCGGTGCGTGGTATCAGAGAATCTTTGCGAGTACAAGTATATGAGAGCAGTATTGGTATCGGGGCATCCCTAGAAGTGACTTCCTCTAATGTGTAACACGTCTACGGCTGCTAATCTGGTGAAAGGTTTCTGTTCCTCAGATTTATTTCCAGGTCAGGGATTACGTAGATTAGTGATAATCATAATTAGTTAAAAAACACCATACTGTGATTTCAATATCATGAGAATATTAGACATAGCGTTGTAAACTTCCAACTTTCACCTCCTTACTGAAACTGCTTCCTTTTTTAACTATTATTTTCTGCAGCGGTCCAGCTTTCCCTGACTTGGCGAACCCTCACCTCTTTCTGATCTCCCTGGCTGTGGATGACGGTTCTCTTCACCACTCTGGAGACGGCGTCCCCCTCCTCTATCTGCAGGGTCTCCTGGCGGGACCCCTCCATCGTCACCTCCTGCGTTTCAAGTCCATCCGGAGACACGTACTTACGAATCACCTTCCGAGTGATCTGGATGGAGAAAAATAAAAGCCATTCAATTCAATTCAATTTTATTTATATAGCGTCTAATACAACAAAAGTTGTCTCTAGACGCTTTCCAGAAACCAAGAACATGATCCCTGAGCAATTATTACATAAACAATGGCAGGTAAAAACTCCCCTAGTGGGAGAAAAACCTTAAGCCAAACAGTGGCAAGAAAAACTCCCCTTTAGGAGGAAGAAACCTGGACCAGGACCTGGATCATAAGGAGAAACCTGGACCAGGACCTGGATCATAAGGGGGGGCCCTCCTGCCGAGGGCCAGACTGGGGGGTCGGGGACGTCAGCAGCACACAGCAGGCAGGTGGAAGCAGCAGCGGGATGACCGGGGGTGGGGACCGCAGGCAGGTGGAAGCAGCAGCGGGATGACCGGGGGTGGGGACAGCAGGCAGGTGGAAGCAGCAGCGGGATGACCGGGGGTGGGGGCCGCAGGCGGGTGGAAGCAGCAGCGGGATGACCGGGGGTGGGGATCGCAGGCAGGTGGAAGCAGCAACAGGATGATCGGGTGTGGGGACCGCAGGCAGGTGGAAGCAGCAGCGGGATGACCGGGGGTGGGGATCGCAGGCAGGTGGAAGCAGCAACAGGATGATCGGGGGTGGGGATCGCAGGCAGGTGGAAGTAGCAACGGGATGACCAGGGGTGGGGACAGCAGGCCAGCACGCAACTCCCGAAGCTCCGGCCCAATCAGCAAGCCCCAGGTTAGGTTCAGGGTCGGGGAAAGGTTGAGAAGGGGCAGGGCCAGGGAGAGGAGTCTTGACGGACAAATCTCTCCCCCGCCTGACCGGGCCGTTACCCTGCCCCTCTCACTCCCACGATGCAGGTTCCGGTGTTGTGCATTCAGAGATGCTCTTCGCCACCGGCAGAGGATGCTGCAACATGTACAAAACCCTCTCTTCTCATACCCTCACCTTCTTCACCACCATGTTGCCATGCTCATCTGTGTACTTCTCCTCGGTCACCGACTGTGGTGGGATGTCCGGCAGCTCGTCCGCCTGTAGAAACACAAGGACGTGATGTCAGGTCACGGCAGGATGCTCCTGAGGACAACCATCAGGTTACGTTGAGTAGGTCCTGATTAATGAAGACTCTCAGTTAAATTTACAATACAAAGAAAAAGTTGTGTACCTGGCAGTATTAACGGCCGCTAAAAAATGCTTGCTCTTCAATGGAAACCACCACACGATCTACTAACATGTCACTGGTTTAATCTGTTTATGGACATTTTACATATGGAACTTTCAGTGGCAAGAATTCATGGTGTGGGACCCAGGACATTAAAAATATGGACACATGCCACTGAAAAACTGAAAGATCGCTACAGGGTGGGTGGGGGACGGGTGATTTAAGGGTGCTATACAATTGCATCCATAGTTGTTCTATTTAATTGTATGCATCAACAAAATAATAAAAGAAAAGTTGATCACAAAAAAGGTTACGTTGTGTAGGTGATTCAGAGAGTCAGAGAGGTTCATCATCCAGCGTTACTCAGCCATGATCAGCATCACAGGATCTTAAATCTGCTTCAAAACTAGCGCCTCTTTATTAACTTGTTCCCGCACTTGTAAAAGTCGCCCAAAACACCTATCCAAGTTATACCCAAAGTAAATTGAAAGCTGTTCTTGAACCGTTTGAAGTAGATGGATGGTTCTGGTCTCTTTTGAAAGGTAACACTATGAAGTTTTTCCCCCAACTGTCAGAATCACTGTAACTGCTACTATAATTCAGTAATCTCAGTTTGAACACACTGAAATAGAAGGTTTTTATTTCAGCCGGAAATTTGTTTTGTAATCAGATGTCTGCAGATGAGAGAATTTGTGACTTATTGGTTTTAAAACACACTGAGACACAGCCTGAAGCCTTATCTAGTGCAAGTTCAAATTTGATAACAATACCACAAAAAATGAGTATTTTACACATGTTTTTGTAAGACTATGTCTTACAAAGAGTTTTAGAGTTCTCCGTGCGGCAACCAGTTAAAGCAAAAAGCCATCCCAGACGAATCCACGTCTCCACGGCTGCATGGTGCTTGTTTACCTGAATGATCACTCTCCGTCGGACCACCCTGGTGGTCAGCACCTCTTCCTCTGAGCTATCAGAGGACAGCACCCCCAGCTCCTCTGCTATCTCCTGGGAGACAGCACACAACCAGCACGGGTCAATACACCCGCTCTGCACACCGTTACACCAGCACGGGTCAGTACACCCGCTCTGCACACCGTTACACCAGCACGGGTCAGTACACCCACTCTGCACACCGTTACACCAGCACGGGTCAGTACACCCACTCTGCACACCTTTACACCAGCATGGGTCAATACACCCGCTCTGCACACCGTTACACCAGCACGGGTCAATACACCCACTCTGCACACCGTTACACCAGCACGGGTCAATACACCCACTCTGCACACGCCTTACACCAGCACTCTTGTGCACGCAGCCGGCGCTCCGTCTCTTCACTCCATTTTTATGTTTGTTTGCCACAAATTCAATTCAATTTTATTTATATAGCGTCTATTACAACAGAAGTTGTCTCTAGGATCTTTCCAGAGACCCAGAACATGACGTACAAAGATGTATCCACCACAGATGCATGGAAAGAAAACCAAAGAGGAATGAAATAAAACTAGATGGCGGCACATAAAAGTGACGGGAGATGAAGAGAAGGAAAAATGAAGCAAAACTCAAACGGACGTGCAGGAATTGGGACCAGCGAGTGAAATGTGAGAAACTAGTTCGGAAGAGTTCAGATTTAATTATATATATTTACTTTTTTAATGTGACCAGCATCACAATTATAAGAGACCACACAGTTGAGGGTTATTATTAAGCTTTTTGTCACTCCTCACGATGAAGATGAAAATGTCATATAACACATATATTGTTATGTACGGAAGAGTATTTGGGCCAGGCAGGGGAAAAATAAAAATAATATTTTAGAGGAAGAATTCTTTTTCATTATGCACTTCGAGAAAAAAGTCTAAATGTCGAGAAAAAAGTTAAAATTTCGTGAATAAAGATGAAACGTTGAGAAAAAAGGCGAGATTTCGACTTTATTCTTGAAATTGTATTTCAACATTATTCTCGACATTTCAACTTTTTTCTCCACATTTCGACTTTTTTCTCAAAGTGCACAATAAAAAAAGATCTTCCTCCTTTCAAATATTTTTTCTCCTGCTTTGCCCTAATACTCTTCCGTAGTTATGACTTAATGTAACAACACATCAAACGATTAGCCCAACAGACATAAATGAGACAACTTCTGCGCATGAGGACCAAAGGCCTTTTATAATCCTGGTGCAGTGCTGGATAAATTAAGACTTTAGAAATGTGTCAGTATGTTTAAGTTTGCTGTTAATGTGGGGCTCCTTGTGCAGCATCAAAAGCCAAGTTTCCACCGAGCGATACGGAATGGTTGAACAACAGAAGTGGCCGAGAGGAAGTTGCCACTGGTGGTTAGCAGAGACGAGGACTAAAGGCTGAGTTATGGTTCTGCGTCAAAACGACGCCGTGCCTACGCCACGTCACTGACGCCGTCACTGACGTGCACCTCCCAAAAATTGTAACTACACGTCGAGGCGACCCAGACCAAACGCAGACGAGAGGGCTGTGATTGGTTCGTTTGGTAGCAACGCATTTCCGGTTTGAAGCAGTCGTGAACTTTCAGCGCTCTTTTCTTTGTGTATGTGTGATTTTTTTTTGTTTTTTTGCACAATAGTTGTCCTTATCTCTTTGATTCACAGTGACCGGAAAAAGTCGGATAAACCATTCAGGAAAAGCTTGCGGTCACGGGGGGTACTGCACCGCGGCGGAATGGAATGACGGAGAAGTCTGAAGGGTTCACTACGGCGTCACGGTGACGGAGTAGGCACGGAGTCGATTTGACGCAGAACCATAATTCAGGCTTTAGACGCGGACTGACTAGCATGAGCGACTTCTGGCAATGGATGGCGAGCGAGGGGTCCAGGTGGCGGCGGGCGCCGTCTGTGTACGTCAGGAGGACGGGTTAACCCTAACCCTAACCCTAACCCAGTAGAGGGCTGCATTGGGATTGGGGCCCGCCGGGTCCCTCTGAGTCAATGTGTGTGTCCTTTAAAGTAAAATGTACTCTCTTATTAATGAGAATGGCTACCCCTCTTTGTCTGGAGTTGTAACAGGCCGAAAACACATGCGGAAACTGTGCCGTGGCCAGTGTATCTGCTGAAGCTTTAACTAAATGCGTTTCCTTTAATAAGACAATGTCTGCCTGCAGAGTTTTCATCTGATTAAAGAGTTTTAGTCTCTTCTCTCTATTTCCAGCTCCGTTTACATTCCAGGATAGAAACTTTAATTTGTCTATAATCACATCGTTGGAAGTAATATTATATGTAAATGGTTATGTTGTTGTACTGTATGAGTTTGTGTAAATTACTAATGATAAATTGTTGCATATGTGCGTGCCATGTTATTCTATGTGTGTGGCATGTGTATTCATACCAATCTACCAAACAGAAAGTGCAGCAGAATGGGACATAGAGGAAAAAAAGGAAAATTTAAGAAAGGAATGGGAAAAGGGGGTGAGGTGGGGGGGAGGGAAATAATTCTAATCATAATTAAAAAAAAAAGGAACGATCACCAGTGTGTGCTGTGACTTACTGAGACGAACAGTGCAATGATTATTAATAAATTAATATGAGCCGAAAGTGTTTATGAAGCTATATCTGATCTAACCACCAAGTGTTTATGGAGCTATAACCTCAATCACATAACTGATGCGTGTGCGAAAGTTGAAATAGCTTGTGGATGATGACAATGATGCATCTAACTTTCGGTCAGGTGACCTATGAACTGTCAATTATCCATCAAGCTCCATAATGATCATGTAACATTAAATCAGATTTGTCTGGACATTTCTCTTGCGGGACGGTAGAAGCCACTAAATCAATGCATCTCTATTAATGTGCGGGCATGAATTCTCAGAGTTTTGCGGATGCGGGCGGGAGTGGATATAAACACTGCGGGAGTGGAACACACAGGTTACGAGTGGTAATGGTCAGAAATTCGGCGGGAGCGGGATGAAGAAAACAGTCCCGCGCCGGGCTCTACGCCACAGTCAGGCACAGATGACCAACTGGTGAGTGTTTGAGTTTGTTGCGGTATTCTGAAGTTACCATACACTCAAACAGGAAACAATGGTTAATGGGTTTAACCCTTCAGGTTGTCACCTGCTGATGATTTTGTCATGTCAACAAATTGCCAAATAAAATAATTCCTGCTATGAACCAGAGAAATGACTTTAGGTGTTTTTTGCTAATAATCCCTCTAATATTTAGAGAAGGTACTGTAGCTGTCAACTTCCAACAGTCTTCACCCACACAAATGCAGAGACGGGTACACATAGCAGTAGTTCACGGCTTCAGAAAAGGTGATGTCTTGCTGACGACATAGGGTTGCAAACTTCCAACTTTCAACTACTTCCTTCCTTCCTTCCTTCCTTCCTTCCTTCCTTCCTTCCTTCCTTCCTTCCTTCCTTCCTTCCTTCCTTCCTTCCTTCCTTCCTTCCTTCCTTCCTTCCTTCCTTCCTTCCTTCCTTCCTTCCTTCTTTTTTCCCTTCCTTCCTTCTTTCCTCCTGCTCTCTCCTTCCTTCTCCCTTCCATCCTTCCTCCCTTCCTTCCTTCTTTCCTCCTGCTCTCTCCTTCCTTCTCCCTTCCTTCCTTCCTTCCTTCCTTCCTTCCTTCCTTCCTTCCTTCCTTCCTTCCTTCCTTCCTTCCTTCCTTCCTTCCTTCCTTCCTTCCTTCCTTCCTTCCTTCCCTCCTTCCTTCCTTCCTTCCTTCCTTCCTTCCTTCCTTCCTTCCTTCCTTCCTTCCTTCCTCCCTTCTTCCCTTCCTCTTTTCTCCCTCCCTCCCTCACCATGCCGACCTGAACGCGGACGTGCTGCTCGGTGGAAACGCAGTTAAAGGGAATGTCAGACGGTGGTGGGAATGTCAACATGCAGATTTCAGAGAGTGAAAACAAGTGTGAAAAATAGTTTTCAGAGTGCCTTAAAAGCAGTTCGTTAACATCACCAATGCTTGAGAACCGAGGAATGGAAACTACGTTGCAACACAAAAGGAATTTTCCAGCACTGCATTGTACTCTTCCCTGTTTGTAAAGTTTAGATTGCTCATGCACACAAAAGCACTCGTCAGCCTTGGTCGCCCGTAGGTCCCACCGGGGGCGGAAACGCCATGGCCATAGACTTTAGAACCACAGCAATCAGCGTGAAAGCAGGCAAGTCACCAGCCAGTGCAGCACTGAGCTCATGCTCAACCTCTTACCCTTCCCAGGAAGTCGTCATCGTCATAAAACCCTGCCTGATCTCTAGAGGGAAGCTCCTCGCACACGGGCCGCCCAACCTCGGCGGGATGCTCCCGTGAAGTTTCTGAATCATAAGAGAATTCACCGAGACTTTCACTGCCGGAGGAGAAGCGCTTGCAGTCCTCTACTACGAGGAAAGGGTGAGCGGTGTACTGAGGGCTTCCCTTCAGGGAGCCGATGTCAGGAGTCCTGCTCGGTATCGGTGAAGGGGGTTCATAGATATGATAGCCGAGCTCGCATTCTTGATTCCCGTCGTCCGGTTCAGAAAAGTCTTGCCTGCAGTCAAAGAACTCAACGTCCGACTCTGAGTGTTGTGGAGACTCGGGGCTCGTCCGGGGTTCTTTTAGAGGGGTGTTTGGTTCTTGTAATTCTAATTCTGAGATTGTTCCTTCAAATTCTGATAACACTTTCTCAAAGTCTGGAGAAAAGTCAAGGTCTTCGGCGGTTTGAGACTGTGTTTTGCTGGCGTCCAGGGTCACAGCCTGAACTGACCTGGAGTCGCTGGAGACTTGAGACACTGGACTAAAATCATTCAAGGACATCTGGCTGCATTCATGTCCTGAAAATATTGCCTCATGATCTGGTGGTAACAAAAACTGATGAGAAATGGGTGAAAGAAGCTGACTGGACCGAGGTTGGGAGGACCCCTGAGATGGGTCAGTCTTCTCAATAGTGTGCAGAACTGCAGTGACAGTTCGGTGTGTTGTGTACAAGCTCTGGTCAGGTAGTTGAATGGGAACTTGCAGCAGTGGCTTCTCATCACTGACCAGCACACTTATCCTACCGGCATCATCTCTTTGAAACTCAGTTTCCCCTGGAGGAGCCTGTAAGTGAAATGATTCTATTACCAATCACATTCGCTCCAGATCAGAAGGATAATTGGTAGGGGTGTAACGATACACTAATCTCACGATACGGTACGATACACGGTATTGAGGTCACGATAACGATACGATATTATAGCAGTATTTTTTTAACAACCTTGAATGAGGAACATATGACTGGAAAAAATGGTCTTTTATTTGAAAGACACAAAATACAAAACAATACTGTACGTTTGCCCTATTGTTACAGTTTGTAATGTTTTATAACTGTTTAAGTTTAAAGAGAAAGCCAGGCCAAACATTTTCTACAAACTGAACTAAAAGTAAATGTCAGGTTTGCATTATGCATCTTCAGTTTCATACAAGTACAAATATTTAGCCACAAACTGAATAGTTTCTCTCATGTATGATTTGACTTTTTTCTTTTCCAGAAATTTAACAACTAAAATTAAATAAATAAATAAAAGTAAATAAATACATACAATTTTACATCATAAAAAAGATTGATTCATGCTCACCTTATAAGTGTAAGAGGAGATTTATTTTGTTAAGAAGGTTATTTTGGTAATTCAGGGTTCATTATTTTACAAATATATTCTTTATATTGTGATGTAAATCAGGGACTATAATGACACTAGTCAGTTTATCTGTAGTGATTAGTCTGTTTTAGATTGGGCGGAGTGATACGCCACAGTACGGCACTAGGTGCTGTGTTGATGTTCTAAAATCCTACACTGTTGAGGGACATTAAAGTACACTGGAACTCAGCAGAAGTTGTCCCCGTGTTTATCCTACTCACGACCCCAAAAAGGTTTAATTTAATAAGGTAAGGCTTAACTCTACACCAGCCTTACACAAGTAAAAGTTCAGAGCTCAAAACCCTGCAAGAGTCCCGTGATCGGGACCAAAACGGTACTAGTTTCTTCTGAGGAGGAAGATTTTGGTCCACGGGTCGAGGCGTGGGCGAATACGCGTTACTAGTCAACACAATATATAATATTAATAACCCAATATCGCGCTACAGTTTGTCACTTCCACGACACGTATTGTGACGTTTTTGTATCGCAGAATTTCGTGGCACGATATATTGTTACACCCCTAATAATTGATATTTACATCTGAAATTAACACAGCATTTCTCTATGTTAGTATCACTGAACAATGAGTAGCACTTTTCTTCATCCAGCATCTCATTATCTTCAGAACAACAGAGTCAGTTTGTCATCAAAGCATGCAGCTTTTAACCCTTGTACTGTCTTCGGCTCAAAATGACCTAATTCTCCTGTTCCTTCTTTCCTCCTGCTCTCTCCTTCCTTCCTTCCTTCCTTCCTTCCTTCCTTCCTTCCTTCCTTCCTTCCTTCCTTCCTTCCTTCCTTCCTTCCTTCCTTCCTTCCTTCCTTCCTTCCTTCCTTCCTTCCTTCCTTCCTTCCTTCTTTCCTTCCTTCCTTCCTTGTTTTCTCCCTTCTTTCCTTCTTTCATCCTGCTCTCTCCTTCTTCCCTTCCTTATTTCTCCCTTCCTTCCTTCCTTCCTTCCTTCCTTCCTTCCTTCCTTCCTTCCTTCCTTCCTTCCTTCCTTCCTTCCTTCCTTCCTTCCTTCCTTCCTTCCTTCCTTCCTTCCTTCTTTCCTCCCTCCTGCGCTCTCCTTCCTTCTTCTCTTCCTCTTTTCTCCCTTCCTTCCTTCCTTCCTCCCTTCCTTCCTTCCTTCCTTCCTTCCTTCCTTCCTTCCTTCCTTCCTTGTTTTCTCCATTCCTTCCTTCCTTCCTTGTTTCCTCCTGCTCTCTCCTTCCTTCTTTCCTTGTTTTCTCCCTTCCTTCCTTCTTTCTTTCCTTCTTTTCATTCTTCCTTCCTTCCTTCTTTCCTCCCTTCTTCTCTTCCTCCTTCCTTGACCCGAAGACAGCACAAGGGTTAAACCATTTAATCACCCAGCGAGTCACAAGACACCATAATATAACACAGCAGCTCAATTATTAAATCACGCCATTTTATTAGTTCATCTCGACATGCCCTTATGAGTTAATAATTAAAAGTAGCTTGTTGATACGAGGTGAGTCTTTGCTGGATAGTCATGCCCTCTGTCTTACCCCGTGAGAGGCTGCCGGGCTCTTCTCTTTCTCACTCTTTACAGCTTTAACTGGTGGTGGCATCACAGAAAACGCTTTTTTCACGTCTTCCTCACAAATAGTGGTTGGTAAACTTGAGAAACTTTCAGCTTCTGGACGATGCACAATCCCTTCTTTGGAAAATAAGACTTCTGATTGTGGTTCATTTATCGGCTGCATGCCACTGTCAAGATGTTTATCGCTGGACATTTCCTCAAAATCTTGAACTATAAATGATGACATTTTCAAATTGGCCTCAGGTGGTGATGAGGGTAATACAGGAGATGCCACTTGGTGTGAGAGTGTTAAGCTCCAGACTGATGTATCAGGACTTTCATAACAAACGTCTAATTCATCTTCAGATCCAATACTTTCAGGGCTTAGAGGTCTAGGGCTATCGTCAATCCAGCATTCAATGGGTAGACTCTCAAAGTCTGATAAGTCTGATGACAACGACAAAGGTGAGGGGGATCTATCAAATGGGGCAGCGTCCAGGAAATAAGAGGATAATATTCTCATAAATTCGGGTACTGGTGAGTCGGGCAGTAGTCGGTGGAATTCACTGACGGATGATACAGATTCAGGAGAGGATGGTCTGTCAGTATCTGCAGCTTTTGATGATATAACCATGAGCTCATAGTCTGAATCTGAATCCAGTGATTCTGGTGAGGATGGTTCGCGTATGGGGGCGTACTCCTCCAACGCTGCAGCAAACTGAGGGATGGGAGAGTCTGGAGACAGCCGCCTCCTCTCGTTGAACTCGGGCAGTGATTCTGGAGATGATGCTCTTTTGTCCGCCATGCTCATGGCCGATTCCACCGTCATAGGTCTGTACTCGAGCGGAGACTCAGATAATGGCCTTTCACTCTCATTCTGACCCTCACACGGAACAAATGGTGGAGATGATGGACAGATTTCTGCAAATAGTGACTGGAAATGAAGTTCCGTGAAGTCTGATGCTTCACCAGGAACACCCCTCTTAGATTCGTCTATATTGCCCCAGGGCTGCATGAATCCTGTTTTATTCTGAAAGGTTTCTCCTGCATACTGAGGATCACGTACTTGAGATATCAGCTTCCACAGCTCAGCGCCATAAATTAGATTGTACCCAGCTACCGCAGTGGCTGAGTAAGGTGTCACTAGTGTTGCTAGAGCAGCAGATGCTGATCTGTGTTCTGTACAACATGGAACTGAGGATTGTGATAAACTCTCAGACTCATCAATTGACTCAGTGGACACTGGAGAGACTGATGTGATTTCCCCCTGTAACATCACTTCCACAGGTGACACGGGTTTGTATTCTGGATTTGACTCAACTGAAAGCGGCCTCTCTCGTGCCGTTGATTGAACTGATTCAGGTGAATCTCGTCTGTCCTCAAGATCAAACGCCACAGACATTAAAAACTCAGTTAAAACATACTCTACATCTGAATCTACGTATTCAGGGGAGGGTGACCTATAGCCAGCATTTATGATTATGTTTTCAGGCACTGCTGCTTTGTACTCAGGTATGGGCGAGTCTGGTGACAAAGCCTGGTATTCGTCTTCAGATGCTCCTGAGCCAGGTGAGGAAGGTCTTCTATCATAAAACAATGGTCCTAGACTAAGAACAAAATATTCAACATCTGAACATGCTGATTCAGGGGATGTTGATCGACTATCAAAAATAACTTCAGATAGTTCTGGCTCTACAAAGTCCGGTAGAGGAGACTCAGGTCTGAGTGACCACACGGATTCAGGAGAGGAAAGCCTTCTCTCCATGAATTGTAATGGCACGTCCGTTTCCAGATCTGATGACACTGATTCAGGTGATGGAGTCCTCAGCTGCCTGTATGGTTTGACAGATTGGTGTACCATAAATTCAGGTATGGGAGAGTCGGGGGAAAGTGGCCTGAAGTCATCTTTTGATGCTATTGAACAAGGAGATACGGCTCTGTCTTCAAAAAGCCAAATCACACACAAATCTGTCTCCAGGTCCTGATCAGAAACCTCTGACTCAGGTGAAGTGGACCTTAAGGTCATATCTGCTCTGGAGAACTCATGTTCTGCCGGTCTAAAGTCAGGTATGGGAGAGTCGGGGGAAAGTGGCCTGAAGCCATCGTTTGATGCTATTGAACAAGGAGATACGGCTCTGTCTTCAAAAAGCCAAGTCACACACAAATCTGTCTCCAGGTCCTGGTCTGAAACCTCTGACTCAGGTGAAGTGGTTCTGTATCTTACTATTAAAATAGTGGCTTCAGTATTGGGGAACTGTGGTACTGGAGAGTCTGGAGACAAACACCTAAGATCAGGATCAGACATCTCAGATTGACGGGAATCTGTTCTGTCCTCCCAATCAAACATCTGGCAAATCAAAGGAGCATATTCTATGTCTGAAAACACTGATTCAGGTGAATTGGACCTGAAGGACAAGCGTGACGTTGAGCATTCAAGTTCTGCCGGTCTAAATTCAGGTATGGGGGAATCAGGCGAAAGTGGTCTAAAGTTATTGCTTGATGCTATTGAACAAGGAGATACGGCTCTGTCTTCAAAAAGCCAAGTCACACACAAATCTGTCTCCAGGTCCTGGTCAGAAACCTCTGACTCAGGTGAAGTGGACCTTAAGGTCATATCTGCTCTGGAGAACTCAAGTTCTGCAGGTCTAAATTCAGGTATGGGAGAGTCGGGGGAAAGTGGCCTGAAGTCATCGCTTGATGCTATTGAACAAGGAGATACGGCTCTGTCTTCAAAAAGCCAAGTCACACACAAATCTGTCTCCAGGTCCTGGTCTGAAACCTCTGACTCAGGTGAAGTGGTTCTGTATCTTACTATTAAAATAGTGGCTTCAGTATTGGGGAACTGTGGTACTGGAGAGTCTGGAGACAAACACCTAAGATCAGGATCAGACATCTCAGATTGACGGGAATCTGTTCGGTCCTCCCAATCAAACATCTGGCAAATCAAAGGAGCATATTCTATCTCTGAAAACACTGATTCAGGTGAATTGGACCTGAAGGACAAGCGTGACGTTGAGCATTCAAGTTCTGCCGGTCTAAATTCAGGTATGGGGGGAATCAGGCGAAAGTGGTCTAAAGTTATTGCTTGATGCTATTGAACAAGGAGATACGGCTCTGTCTTCAAAAAGCCAAGTCACACACAAATCTGTCTCCAGGTCCTGGTCAGAAACCTCTGACTCAGGTGAAGTGGACCTTAAGGTCATATCTGCTCTGGAGAACTCAAGTTCTGCAGGTCTAAATTCAGGTATGGGAGAGTCGGGGGAAAGTGGCCTGAAGTCATCGCTTGATGCTATTGAACAAGGAGATACGGCCCTGTCTTCAAAAAGCCAAGGCAAACACAAATCTGTCTCCAGGTCCTGGTCAGAACACACTGATTCAGGTGAAGTGGACCTGAAGGACAAGTGTGATGTTGAGCATTCAAGTTCTGCCGGTCTAAATTCAGGTATTGGGGAATCAGGCGAAAGTGGTCTAAAGTCATCGCTTGATGCCATTGAACAAGGAGATACGGCCCTGTCTTCAAAAAGCCAAGTCAAACACAAATCTGTCTCCAGGTCCTGGTCAGAACACACTGATTCAGGTGAAGTGGACCTGAAGGACAAGCGTGACGTTGAGCATTCAAGTTCTGCCGGTCTAAATTCAGGTATGGGGGAATCAGGCGAAAGTGGTCTAAAGTCATTGCTTGATGCTATTGAACAGGGAGATACGGCCCTGTATTCAAAAAGCCAAGTCATGCACAAATCTGTCTCCAGGTCCTGATCAGAAACCTCTGACTCAGGTGAAGTGGACCTTAAGGTCATATCTGCTCTGGAGAACTCATGTTCTGCAGGTCTAAATTCAGGTATGGGAGAGTCGGGGGAAAGTGGCCTGAAGTCATCGCTTGATGCTATTGAACAAGGAGATACAGCCCTGTCTTCAAAAAGCCAAGGCAAACACAAATCTGTCTCCAGGTCCTGGTCAGAACACACTGATTCAGGTGAATTGGACCTGAAGGACAAGCGTGACGTTGAGCATTCGAGTTCTGCCGGTCTAAATTCAGGTATCGGGGAATCAGGCGAAAGTGGCCTGAAGTCATCTTTTGATGCTATTGAACAAGGAGATACGGCCCTGTCTTCAAAAAGCCAAGTCACACACAAATCTGTCTCCAGGTCCTGGTCAGAACACTCTGACTCAGGTGAAGTGGTTCTGTATCTTACTATTAAAATAGTGGCTTCAGTATTGGGGAACTGGGGTACTGGAGAGTCTGGAGACAAACACCTAAGATCAGGATCAGACAGCTCAGATTGACGGGATTCTGTTCTGTCCCCCCAATCAAACATCTGGCAAATCAAAGGGGCATATTCTATCTCTGAAAACACTGATTCAGGTGAATTGGACCTGAAGGACAAGCGTGACGTTGAGCATTCAAGTTCTGCCGGTCTAAATTCAGGTATGGGGGAATCAGGCGAAAGTGGTCTAAAGTTATTGCTTGATGCTATTGAACAAGGAGATACGGCTCTGTCTTCAAAAAGCCAAGTCACACACAAATCTGTCTCCAAGTCCTGGTCAGAAACCTCTGACTCAGGTGAAGTGGACCTTAAGGTCATATCTGCTCTGGAGAACTCATGCTCTGCAGGTCTAAATTCGGGTATGGGAGAGTCGGGGGAAAGTGGCCTGAAGTCATCGCTTGATGCTATTGAACAAGGAGATACGGCCCTGTCTTCAAAAAGCCAAGTCAAACACAAATCTGTCTCCAGGTCCTGGTCAGAACACACTGATGCAGGTGAATTGGACCTGAAGGACAAGCGTGACGTTGAGCATTCAAGTTCTGCCGGTCTAAATTCAGGTATGGGAGAGTCGGGGGAAAGTGGCCTGAAGTCATCTTTTGATGCTATTGAACAAGGAGATACGGCTCTGTCTTCAAAAAGCCAAGTCACACACAAATCTGTCTCCAGGTCCTGATCTGAAACCTCTGACTCAGGTGAAGTGGACCTTAAGGTCATATCTGCTCTGGAGAACTCATGTTCTGCAGGTCTAAATTGAGGTATGGGAGAGTCGGGGGAAAGTGGCCTGAAGTCATCGCTTGATGCTATTGAACAAGGAGATACGGCTCTGTCTTCAAAAAGCCAAGTCACACACAAATCTGTCTCCAGGTCCTGGTCAGAACACACTGATTCAGGTGAAATGGTTCTGTATCTTACTATTAAAATAGTGGCTTCAGTATTGAGGAACTGGGGTACTGGAGATTCTGGAGACAAACACCTAAGATCAGGATCAGACAGCTCAGATTGACGGGATTCTGTTCTGTCCTCCCAATCAAACATCTGGCAAATCAAAGGAGCATATTCTATCTCTGAAAACACTGATTCGGGTGAATTGGACCTGAAGGACAAGCGTGACGTTGAGCATTCGAGTTCTGCCGGTCTAAAGTCAGGTATGGGAGAGTCGGGGGAAAGTGGCCTGAAGTCATCGCTTGATGCTATTGAACAAGGAGATACGGCCCTGTCTTCAAAAAGCCAAGTCAAGCACAAATCTGTCTCCAGGTCCTGGTCAGAACACACTGATTCAGGTGAATTGGACCTGAAGGACAAGCGTGACATTGAGCATTCAATTTCTGCCGGTCTAAATTCAGGTATGGGGGAATCAGGCGAAAGTAGTCTAAAGTTATTGCTTGATGCTATTGAACAAGGAGATACGGCTCTGTCTTCAAAAAGCCAAGTCACACACAAATCTGTCTCCAGGTCCTGGTCAGAAACCTCTGACTCAGGTGAAGTGGACCTTAAGGTCATATCTGCTCTGGAGAACTCATGTTCTGCAGGTCTAAATTCAGGTATGGGAGAGTCGGGGGAAAGTGGCCTGAAGTCATCGCTTGATGCTATTGAACAAGGAGATACGGCCCTGTCTTCAAAAAGCCAAGTCACACACAAATCTGTCTCCAGGTCCTGGTCAGAACACACTGATTCAGGTGAATTGGACCTGAAGGACAAGCGTGACGTTGAGCATTCGAGTTCTGCCGGTCTAAATTCAGGTATGGGGGAATCAGGCGAAAGTGGTCTAAAGTCATCACTTGATGCTATTGAACAAGGAGATACGGCCCTGTCTTCAAAAAGCCAAGTCAAACACAAATCTGTCTCCAGGTCCTGGTCAGAACACACTGATTCAGGTGAATTGGACCTGAAGGACAAGCGTGACGTTGAGCATTCAAGTTCTGCCGGTCTAAATTCAGGTATGGGGGAATCAGGCGAAAGTGGTCTAAAGTTATTGCTTGATGCTATTGAACAAGGAGATATGGCTCTGTCTTCAAAAAGCCAAGTCACACACAAATCTGTCTCCAGGTCCTGGTCAGAAACCTCTGACTCAGGTGAAGTGGACCTTAAGGTCATATCTGCTCTGGAGAACTCATGTTCTGCAGGTCTAAATTCAGGTATGGGAGAGTCGGGGGAAAGTGGCCTGAAGTCATCGCTTGATGCTATTGAACAAGGAGATACGGCCCTGTCTTCAAAAAGCCAAGTCAAACACAAATCTGTCTCCAGGTCCTGGTCAGAACACACTGATTCAGGTGAATTGGACCTGAAGGACAAGCGTGACGTCGAGCATTCGAGTTCTGCCGGTCTAAATTCAGGTATTGGGGAATCAGGCGAAAGTGGTCTAAATTCATCACTTGATGCTATTGAACAAGGAGACACGGCCCTGTCTTCAAAAAGCCAAGTCACACACAAATCTGTCTCCAGGTCCTGGTCTGAAACCTCTGACTCAGGTGAAGTGGACTGATAAGCATATGTTTCTATGGAGGCTTGTAGCTCCTTCCCAAACTTTAGAGAGCCTGTCGATTCAGGAGATGATAATCCGGGGATCGATGGCAGCGACACGGGTGAGGAAGACCTAAATTCTGATGCAGAATCAGGTGACAAAGGCTTCTCTTCAAGTACTCGTTTTAATGCCCCTGGATGGTCTGGTCTACTTTCAGTAACACAGCAGACATTTGTAATTACAGGAGCAAACTCAACATCTGTTGGAACTGAGCCAGAAGATACTGAACCAAACCTAATAAATGATGGGAAACGTTCAACTACTGATAGGGCCTCATGTTCATCTCCAGAAGCACCTGAATTAGGTGATAGACATCCCTGTTCATCTGATATTATTATACGTAAGCCATCTTCGTAATCCATATCAGAAAAACAAACTGGCTCAGGTGAATTGGCGAACTCATGTTTTGCATTGCCAGACCCTCCAGGTTGGCTTACAGAGACGTCTACTGCATAATGAGGGTCATAAAGCTGACTTATCATCCGGTGTTCTCTATAGGCTACACCACCCGCTGACTGACTGTCACTGAGGTCGTACAAAGTTGATTCGGGGGAGTCAGTTCTCTGGTCTGTGACGGCCGCTGACATGGGAAACCCATATTTGACATCCGAAGGTGAGGAGGACCTGTTCCCCGAGCCAGCTCTAACTGGCTCAGAGACTGCAGATCTGAAGTCTGGTAGTGGCCAATCTGCTGAATCTACCTCATCGGACATAGCTAGTTCAGGTGAAGAAGGTTGAGACTGTGAAAACTGAAGAACTGAGTCTAACCCCAACTCTTTCCAGGATGCTACAGAATCAGAGCCACACTCTGACTCAGAATCTTGGGTCTTTTCTCTCTCTAAACTACTTTTATCTGTAGTGGCCAACTTCACATTATCCTCTAACTCTCTCTCTCTAATGTCTGAATCTTCGTGAAGATATTCAATTCTTGTTCCAGCATATTTGAAAACCCCTGTTTTACCTAAATACATTTCCCCAACATAGTGAGGATCATGTATTTGAGAGATTAGCTTCCACAGCTCAGCATCATATGTGAGTTTATAGAATGGCACCGTAATTGCTTTCGAAGATTGACTAGTCCCAACTAGTGGTCTCTCTGTGGTCTGTGCTTCTGGTGAGGCAGGTCTCCGCAGAGAAATACTTATGTCTTCATTTGACTGCGGATTTTCAGAATGAAGTGATAATGATCGTTGATGCATTTCCAACATCAGGGGAGAAGTTTTACCTTCTGCAAGCCGTTCCGACTTTACCTGATGAGTTTCTTCTCTGTGAAACTGAGGCGTGCCTGTCTGAGCCAACAATCTTTCTTCTACATACTGTGGATCATGAACTTTAGAGATGAGCTTCCAAGGTTCAGTATCATGAGCTAAACTTAACAGCAAATGTTCAGCTGAAGGTGGAGGAGTATGACTCTGAACTGTAGAAGCTGAATACTTTTGGGGCTGACCTTCGTGTACGTCTGAAGATGAAGTCATTGACTCAGTTAGACCCTCAGATGCAGGTTTTGTTTCTAACCTTTCAACACACGTGTCTCCTGTAACAGATGTTGTTTGTGTGGGTTGACGCAACACGTCTTTGTCAAAAAGCTGGCCAGTTTCAGGATTTGACGATTGCCTGAAATCACTAACTGAGTCGACAGAACCAGGAGACGGTGGCTGGTTTTCAAAGTAAGATGGCAAAGGCTTGGTCTCATGGATAGTATCTGCCAACGCTGACTCTGTGTCTGCTTCATGAGACTGTGGTAGTACTGGTCTGTGGTATTGTTCTGATTCTGATGAAGAAATCATGACCCAGTCGTCATCACTCTCAGCTGATACCTGCTTTGGTTCATGATCTGTAGGTCTGATGTCTGATTCCATATCAGATAGCTCTGCTTCAGGAGAGGATGACATACATTTATAACTTTTAAAACGCTTAGAGGCAGATAGACTAGATTCTGGGACAGGGGAGTCTGCTGAAAGCTGGTAGGTTGCGGTGATGGACCCTACGGATTCAGGAGATGAGGACCAAATCTCGTAGAAATCACAAGTCTCATGTTGTTCAGATGTAAAAACCCAGTGCGCTGTTTCCTCAATCATAGACTCAGGTGATGATGCTCTGTCATCTAAGTCAAACGTTAATGACGGAGGTGACATCGATCTTCCACAGCTGTCGTCACTGCCAGGGGACACCGGTCTCCCAAAAGGCTTTTTATTTGAAACCATTGGTGTTAAAGGCCTTTCCTCTGTGACTACCGTTAACAGCACTTGGGTGCCCCCTGGTGGTTGTTTGTGGACGGAGGCCCCATCAGGCTCCCACGGAAAAACAGGGGGTGGGAGTGGGGACAAGGGCCTAAAGTGAGGAACCGGCGAATCAGGAGTGAGAAAATGCAACTCATTCACTGATGACACAGATTCAGGTGTTGACACTCTGCTCTCTGTGAGCAATATTGCTGTGGTGGAAACCCATTCAGGTGAAGAAGACCTGCCATGAGCCGAGCTTTGAATGGCAGGTATTGACTCACACACATTTTCAAAAGTTGGATCATTTGATTCCTGGGTGAAGGCTGCAGAGGGGATGCTTTCCAGTTTTTCAGACGTCAAAACTGAGGTTGTCTTCTGGGTTTGGCCCATGACATCAAGATCATCTGAAACTGAGGCCTGAGTAACGTCAGCTTTAATTCCAGAGGTTGAAACATCTCTCCTGACTTCTTGAATCATGCTGTCAGAGCATGACAGAGACACATCTTCACTTTCTGAATCCACCAGCTTAACCTCATATCCATACAGAACTTTATAAAGTCTCTGTGACACTTCATCTAGGTGTCTTGTTTGTTCGCCCTGTGTAAATTCGATGCCTCCACTGTCCGGGGGCGCTGAAGCACCCAGAGGTATCTGCTCACCCCGAGGTTGCTGCACCTCCTCCGATTCCTTCAGCTCCATGGACAGGTTCTTGAAATCTTGCTCAGCTTGCTCACATTCGGTCAAACTATCTCCATAATCCGTCAAAGACAGCAGTCGACTTTCGCTTACACCTGTCCGAGAGACGTCGGACGTCTCCCGCCAACTTAACGGTTCTGGTTCTGCAGAGGTGGGAGTTCGTAGACACTCCAAGCTCCAATCCTCTCCCCCCTCGTCCACCCCCTCACATTCAGCATCACCTGGTTCAACAGTAGGGGTGAGGGGTGGGGTGGTCTGAACACACAGCTTGGGTCCCCCTTTGTACACGGGGTCTATCACATGGGATCTGAGCTGGTAGGGAGAGGTGCGGTACAATGTGAACAGAGGACTTACTTGTTTGTAACTGCCTGTGTGCACAGAGTCTGTCACTTCCTCGTATATTCTTTGTGATGGGCTGCATGGGGGGGGGGGGGGGAATACAATATTTAGTCACACAATGACCAATTAATTACAAAATGACAGAAGACACAGCTCATCACAGACTACGTTTACATGCAGTCAAAATTCTGGTTATTGCTAATATTCCGGTTACTGAAACATTCGGAATATTCCGTTTACATGGTAATTAATCATTTGGGATATCTGGATCAAACCAGCGACGCACGGAGAACGTCATGACACAATTACCGTCATTTCCGCTTCTTCTTCCTGTATCCAAATTCAAAACAAATGCTGCTTCGCACAACTTTTCGCTCACTTTCTTTTAAATCTGGCTATCCCGATACTTTCTACTGTCTACAAATTAACCCAGGGCTCATATTCGGGTTTTTAAAAACCCGAATATGAGCAAATTCGGGTTATTCAAAGGGGTTATTGGTGTTTAGATGGCCGTGCAAAACCGGGTTATTGCCAATATTCAGGTTTTAAAAGGGTTATTGACTGCATGGAAACGCAGTCACAGGTATCAGGGAAAGGCTTGAGGACATCCCTGGAACTGGCAGACATCTCTGTTTATGAGTGTACTGATGGTAAGTTACTGTAGAGGCCAGGGGCCGGATTCACAAAACATTCTTAAGAAAGAAAAATCTTCTTAAGTGGGAATTTTTTCTTAAGTTCAGTCTTAAGAAGAAAAAAGAGAAGAAGTCATATTCTCCAAAAAAGTTCTTAAGTTTTTTGTCAACTTTCTTCTTAAGTTTCTTCTTAAGAAAAAACACTTTTGAGTCCTTGAAAATTGACATTTTTATAATACATAAATGTTAGATAAATTTTTGGGGTGAATTTTCATCAAGTCTTGATAGTTTTACTTCAGATCCGTTGGGGTGGTGTATAAGAGCAAAACCACAAAAACTCTCTTGCGGACATCCACGTGTTTTGAATAACTTACAGTGTGATTTCCATCTCCTTTTGAAGATTGTCTTTCTGGACGTTTCTCAGACGGCCTGTTGCGCTGGAGCCCGTCTCAGGCCTTCCTGAGGGTTCGTGAAGCGATGACAAACTGGAGGATAGGTCCTCTGCTGACACCACAGGTACCTCTCTTCCTGAAACTGGACTCCTACCCGTCGCTTCCGTACGCCTGCCCGGTCTGGGACTGTCAATGTCTTCATGGAGGGCAGAGAAACCTGTCCAAGTATACACGGGAGGTGTTAGCGCATCCGAGGCAACTGTTCACACAAACTTGACAAGTTTGTCTCAAACTAATGCTATCAGGAGCACCTTCACTATGGTCCAGAGCTATGGTTTGCTCTATTTCTGCGTAGGTATGTGAAGACGTCTCGTCTTGAGCGGATCTGTTCATGGTGGTTTCAATAAGGTGAACGATGTCCATGCGGTTGATCTTTGTCAGTTTCTTGATAAGAGTTGTTCTTGCTGTAGTAAAAAACAAGTTTAGGAGGATAAGATTCAACTTTAATAATCCCCAAAGGGGAAACTTCATTGCCACCATGGCCACAACAATACAACATAAAACAATCAAGTATACACATTAACAATGTCTCCACCTAGGGACAGCAGTGGATCAATACAACAAAAAATAACTAGAAAATGAGCCCCCAAAAAAGGGAGATAAAAGAAAAAGAATACAAATCCATTTAAAAGTGCAATGTGCAAGACAAGCATAGCAGTAAATTAAACAGCTAAGAATATAGCTGCAATTAAAAGTGCACTGTACAAGAGAATATGGCAGCAAGTTATGACAGTCTAAAAGAGTGGCTGCAGTTTAAAGTGCAATTTGCAGAACAAGGGTTAATATAGCAGCAAGACATGACATCAGCAGTCCAAGTTAAAAAGTCTGGTTGCTGCAGGAACAAAGGACTTCCTAAGTCTCTCTGTGGAGCATCTGGACAAAAGAAGCTTCTACTTCTGCTACTTTTCGAGAGAAAAAAACTGTACAGGGGATGATCATCTTGGGACAGGATAACTCTGAGCTTCCTCCTAGTATAACTGGTACTATAACTGGTACTACTGGTACTACTATGTCAGGCTGCCGCCCCAACAAACAACCGCATAAAAAAGGACACTTGCTAAAATGCCATTATAAAAAACATTTAAAAGGGATCTGCTGATGACAGCTTCACTTTGACGGTGAGCGGCAGCTTTGAGCCTGTAATCGGGTAAAAACTGTAGACTTTCAGAAATGTGGATCATGAACGTGATGATGACTGACCTGCAACGTGATGTCCTTCACTCTCTGCCCACTGGTTCAGCAGGGCATGACTCTGGTCTTGGAGTGAGTTGGGATTTTCAATCCTTATCATGTTGATCCTTTCCTCACTGAAATCCAATTCTCGTGCCAACTCTGAGGGCAAGAAAGAAAATATGGAAACAATTAATTATAAATTAAGACAGTCTTAACCCTTGTGCTGTCTTCAGGTCAAGGAAGGAGAAAGAGAAGAAGGAAGGAAGGAAGGAAGGAAGGAAGGAAGGAAGGAAGGAAGGAAGGAAGGAAGGAAGGAAGGAAGGAAGGAAGGAAGGAAGGAAGGAAGGAAGGAAGGGAGAAAATAAGGAAGGAAGGAAGGGAGAAAACAAGGAAGGAAGGGAGGGAGAAAACAAGGAAGGAAGGGAGAAAAGAAGGAAGGAAGGAAGGAAGGAAGGAAGGAAGGAAGGAAGGAAGGAAGGAAGGAAGGAAGGAAGGAAGGAAGGAAAGAAGGGAGAAAATAAGGAAGGAAGGAAGGAAGGAAGGAAGGGAGGAAGGAAGGAAGGAAGGAAGGAAGGAAGGAAGGAAGGAAGGAAGGAAGGAAGGAAGGGAGAAAACAAGGAAGGAAGGAAGGGAGAAAACAAGGAAGGAAGGGAGAAAAGAAGGAAAGAAGGAAGGAAAGAAGGAAGGAAGAATGAAAAGAAGGAAAGAAAGAAGGAAGGAAGGAAGGAAGGGAGAAAAGAAGGATGGAAGGAACAAAGGAAGGAAGGAAGGAAAGAAGGAAGGAAGGAAGGAAGGGAGGAATGAAGGAAGGAAGGAAGGAAGGAAGGAAGGAAGGAAGGAAGGAAGGAAGGAAGGAAGGAAGGAAGAAAAGAAGGAAGGAAGGAAAGAAGGAAGGAAAGAAGGAAGGAAGGAAGAATTAAAAGAAGGAAGGTAAGAAGGAAGGAAGGAAGGGAGAAAAGAAGGATGGAAGGAAGGAATGAAGGAAGGGAGAAAAGAGGAAGGGAAGATGGAAGGAAAGAGCAGGAGGAAAGAAGGTAGGAAGGGAAAAAAGAAGGAAGGAAGGAAGGAAGGAAGGAAGTAAGGAAGTAAGGAAGTAAGGAAGGAAGGAAGGAAGGAAGGAAGGAAGGAAGGAAGGAAGGAAGGAAGGGAGAAAAGAGGAAGGGAAGAAGGAAGGAAAGAGCAGGAGGAAAGAAGGTAGGAAGGGAAAAAAGAAGGAAGGACGGAAGGAAGGAAGGAAGGGAGAAAAGAGGAAGGGAAGAAGGAAGGAGAATTAGGTCATTTTGACCCAAAGACAGTCCAAGGGTTAAGGGAATATGGACATTTTGTGGCTTCTTTTGAGAGAGCTAACTACAAGTGTAGATGTCAAGCTTGGTACTTTTAACCAGCGCTGTTAAGGGGACTCACCTGTCCAGCTGAAGCCCAGGTGGTCGGCCACAATGGCCAACTGTTGCTCTTTTCTCTCTGCTTCATCCTGTGGATCTACTGCAAATACCACCAGACAGCCATGAACGGTCAAAGCAGCAAGCTTGACCAAGTCAAGTTACAAGTACAAACTCTGTCTTCAAATAACTTTCACTGGCTTTCTTGTTTCTGGGCCTTTGACAGCTCGCTTGACGTTTATAATGTATATATTTAATCAAACTGCATATTGTAAAACATGAACATAATGTGTCTGGAAAGACAAGTTGTGATACATGAGCTGGTGACTCTAATATTGAGAAATCAAAATTTCAGTGTCAAGAAAAGTCCTGCCATCGAAGGTGTTGGTATATTAAAGGGTCAATTCCAAAACTGTGATCAACTGTGAAAGATGATAACAACAGAATCTATTCACAATAGAAGACAGAAAACATCTACTGTTTAAACTGAGATTTTAACCACTTTGAGACCATTTGTTTTTTAGGGTAGGTCTTGCATATCTCAGCAAGACACTGCAAATCTACACTGCATCCATTAAAAGAGCATGGTTTCATAGCAGAACCAATTGAAAACATTCAGTTCATTATAAAACAAAAAAATGTAAGAAAGTTGAGGACCATTGAGGAATCCAGATTGGAACAACATTCCCACCTCAAAAACTCCAGCAAATGGTCTCCTCGGTTACCCCACATCTATTGACTATTGTGTCAAAGTGGTAAACACTGTCTCAATTTCTTTGAGAAGTGCTGCTACCTTCAAATTTAAAGACTTTCTTCCCCTACAGACGATACTTTTTCCTCATTTCCTTCAAACATTTGGTATGCTTTCTATGTACCATTGTGAATAAAACATTGTTTTTCTATTTTGGGGGGAAATATGGGTTATATTTTCCTTTTGGTCTGTAAAAGGTTTAGCCATAAAAAGTTCCATAATGCCTTTAAGTCAATCTTGAGATTTTTCAGCACACAGAAAGAAAGAAAGAAAGAAAGACAAACACAAACACAGCTCAGGAAACACAACAACACGGGTTCTTCATCTACAACGGGACATAACTACGAGAGACAGAGAGGCAGCACCTTTACAGCTAGTAGACTAATGAGGCACAAGCGATAGATAATATTCCCTTAAACTGGGGGGATACCTTGACTTTGGACTTTATCGTCTGGGATTCGCTGCATCTGTGTCTCAACAGGGTCGTCCCACTGTGGTCTAATGGGAAAGATGTCTCCTGAGGGAGGGAATTGCAGCACTGGGAAAGTTTCTCTTTCTATAACCGAAGGATCAATGAGACTGCTCTCATCGTCTGAGAGGGCGGATATGGCCTCTTGCTCTTTCTCCGCCTCTGCCTGTGCCAACCTCGCCACGAGCTTGGCCGCTTCGTCACTTATCTCTTCAAAGAACTCATTGGACTGTTTACGTGGTTCACTTTTCTCTTTAGTAGGTGTTGTCAAATGAGACGACGGACCACTTTTGCCTCGAACTGGCAATCTGGACTGGAAGGCTTTCGATTTTGATGACTCTGCACTTTTAGGAGACGACCTTGGAGACTCCCCCTCGCAGAAGCTCTTGGCTTTTGAAGATGTCGCCTTGGTTTTGACCTCCATAGAGGGACCCGCGTCTGTCTCAGATTTCCTCCTTGCGTCCTTTTTGACAGGGACCTTAAGCTTTTTATCTTGATTAGATTCAGCACGTTTGATATTGGTATCCACCTTGCTAGCCTTGATGGGAATTCTGGATTTAGAATCTGAAATGAAAGAGGCTTCTTTTTTGGGAGTAGTTGATAAGGCAGTTGTATGAGATAGAGAAGGAATCATAGATTTGCCTCGACCTTGGGAAGTTGACTTAGCTTGGGTTTTGACTGTTTTCTTAGCACTACTGGAAGCACTTTGCTTGGACTTGCCTGATGTTTTGGGGGTTTCTATGACTAACTGTGCCTCTTCCGGGGAGGAGTCTGAGGATTCCTGCCCCTGCTCTGAGTAAACTGATCTAGTGATAGTGGTTTCTGCAGTCTGTACATTTGTTATAATTTGTTCAGAGCAACTTGTGTCTAAATATATGGATCCTTCATTTTTACTCTGGTCCGCTTTACTCTCTAGAAGTTCAGGCGGTGCCTGATCTTTATTCATGGGTTTGGTTGAAGCTGCAATGCCCATTTTAGGGATTTTAGATTTGGACGCATCGTCTTTAGAGCTTGGCTGATCCCTTTCAGGCGGGGAGTGAGAATGTGATTCAAGAGTCTCTTTTGGTACCTCATCTTCCTCAGTCTTGACCTCGAGGGTTAGATTGAGGCCAACTTCAGGATCTGCTGCTGATCTACCTTCTTGCATGGGCTCTTCCAAGACAGGCTCTTCTAAAGGTTGTTCTCCTATTTGGAAAAAGGCAAAACCACCCCCTTCTTCCTCATAGCTTCTCTTAGTCATATCAATAGCACCACTTCGGGTCATCTCAAATAGCTTTCCTTCTTGGAAGAGAAAAGGATTTGGTTCACTAGTAGGAGTGCCTTCTTCTGTTGGTGTTCTACCAGGTGTGGTGTCTGGAGTTGCTTGCAGAGACTGACGGTCAACTGCCAGATTCAGGATCTTTTGTTCTTCCTCTTTTACACGAGCTGCAAAAGTGGCATCATCCTCTCGCATTGCAGACCAGGAGTCACTGTCCACCCTTGCAGTGACGCCTTTTGATTCCGTTTTTGGGAGATCCAGTGCCCCATCTTCTCCATCTCCATCATTGATACAAATCTCCAGTGTTGTTTGACCTGTCGCAACAGATGCACTCAGTTCCGTATCTGGTGCTCCTGAACCGGCACGTTGATCTCCTTTCACTTCATCTGTTACATTGCTAGATGGTTTTTGACTACCCGCCTGTCCCCCACTAACGGCCAACATTTCACCATCCTCATCATCTCCTTTATTTTCTTTCGACTTCCTTAAGCTCTCCTCCTTTTGTTCATCAGTCCTATTTTCAGCGTCCGTTGTTGGTGTTATTTCGGTGCTAACGACGGATGATGGGCTGCTTTCTCCAGTTTCCAGTGGGAGCTTTGAGGGAAGCTGTTCTGAGACAGAGTGAGGCCCCTCTGAAGTGAAAGTGGCTGAAGTTGTGGCCTCTTTGATGTGGGGTCCATCATGCAAACCTGCTGAAAAACGAGAGGGAGGTTGTACTTTAATACCGGGATCAATGAAAAAAGCTAATTTTGAATCCTCAGTGGGTCTACTCAGCCCACATTCACTTTGCAAAAGCTTCTCACTGGTGGGCTCTAAGTTTTCACAGCTGTCATCCCCTATTTTGAGATCAGATGAGAGAACCAAATCTTTTCTAGAGTTCTTTATTCTCTTTGCGTCTTGTTCCATTTCATCAAATGTTTTGATTTTGGCTGCCATTTTAAACATCTCCTCCTCTGGAGTGATCTTTCTCTTAGCTTCATAGCTGTCTGCTGTATCCTCTTCTTCTGGGTCTTCGGGGATGACAGATGGTTCGGATGGAACAGAGAGGAATGCATTGTCTGGGAGTTTGGGGTTAACCTCATAACTTACCTCTTCAGAACTAGGAGTTTCAGGGGAAAGGGGACTCTTACCGGAACTCGTGATCTGAGATGTCTGCTCGCAACTGTCATCATCAGCGCTACCCTCGTGGTCTCGAAGCAGCCTACCGCGCAATGCGTCTTGGGGGAATTCAGCAGCTTTGGTGGGTTCTGGATGACTAGAGGGTTTACTCGGTGGATGGAATATGGATGGGAAGGATGGGTGGCTTATTTGCTCTACAGGGCTGCTCTCTAGGGAGTCATGAGGGGGGGATTCTTTGGTTGGACTGGGTTCAATAGAGTCTGGGGACTTATGGGAAGAATTCTCTTCCATTAGAGGACTACCTTCTAGAGAGTCTCTGTGGCTTATTGTCAAAGAGTCATCAGCTAATGGACTGAGAGCATCTGCTTCTTGTTTCAAAGTAAGGTCTAAGCTTTCACGGTGCTGAGATGGGGATCTAGAGGCTGGAGAACCAACTAATGACAATGCTAATGGACGATCAGGGCTATCGTCATCGCTAAGAAATGTTTCTACAGTCTCTGAAACTCTTTTTGTAAGTTTCGGAGGTTTAGATTGCATAGACCCACTCCTAACAGATATGGACTCACTTGTTGCGTGGTCATCTGCTGCATCGCTGGAAGAGACAGGAAGGGTCAGTTCTGTAGTCAGTTGCTCACCAGTGGGACCTACAACAGAGTCCCCAGACACCTCTGCATCTTTAATGTCTTTTTTAACTTTTCTGGCAACTGATGCTGAATCTGTAGACTTCTGTGGTCCAGTCAAACTTTCAGGGCTTGTGCCTGGAGTTGCCAGACCTTCATGTTTGCAACTTTCCTCTGAGCTCAGGTGAGGGGTTCCATCTCCAGAACTGGCGCTTAGTGAGTCTGCCACAGCTTCATGTTTAAAGCTGTCAGAGCTGTCGTCAAGGCCACCGTTTCCAAAGTCGGCAGTTTCAGTTAGCTGCCAGTGGACAGCAGCTGACTTCTCCGATGGCATGGAGTCCAGTGATACTTCTTTTTCTTGCGCGACAACTGAGGTTACTTTGGTCACAGTTTTGGAGTGGACAGTTTCAGTTTTTGTGGTTTTCTGTGATGTAGAGGCTGTTTTGAGCTCAAATAACCCAGACTTTCTCTTTGAGGGGTCCTGCCCACTCTGGAATGCTTGCATCAGCTCCTTTACTGACACAGTCTCCTCAAGTTTTTCAGATTCAGCTTTATGGGGTTTAGGGGGTGGTGGTGGTTTGGATTTAGGGCTTTCTTTGGCTTTTGGAGAGGGTTTGCTCATTACGGGCAAATGTGAAGGCTTGCTTCCAGTGACCTTTTTGGACTTTTGCTCTGCTTCTACTTTTTGTTGTAAGGCTTTTACTTTGTCCTTTATTGATCCAATGGGCGTTTCTTCAATTACAGGGGACACCGGTGAGGCTTTCTCAGTAGTAGGCACAGTTAAAGAAGCGCATGTTTCTGTGGTTTCCTCAGCCTTCCCCTGGTCTTTCCCCTTCCTTCTCACTGGCTTTTTAACATCACCAGTAGTCGTTCTCTCATGAACTTTAGTTGGAGTGGTTGGTTTTCCACTTTTGCGTAGAACGACATCAGTGAATTTTTCTTGTACACCTGTCTCTTTTTTAGTCTTTACTTTGGAGCTTACTGGTGCGTCCAGGAGGTACTCTTTAAGGTCACCACTGCCTTTTATGGCTTTAGGTCTGGGCACTCCCCTGTTAGTTCTGCTTTCACGTAAAACTGGCTCTTGAACTTCTAAGGATGCCATTGTCTTGGCGTCTTCTACCTCACTATCAGAAAGGAGAACCCAGTCCTCGGCAATTGTTGGTGTGTTCGCTGCCTCCTCTCCCACCTCACCCTGATAGGTTCCACTCCTCAGTATCTCACTGACTTTCTCTAAGTCCTCTTTGACTTTCTCTAAGTCTTTTTCCATTATTTCTAATGGTTCTCCAGAAACATCCTCAGTCCCTTTCTCTAGAGCACACCCTCCGATGGGAGGGGATTTCTCTCTTGAGTCTGCCGTCAAAATGGCAGTCATTTTGATCAAATCTTGTTTCATCTCTGACACGTCGGAAAGAAGATCTGGTTCTCGAATCAGCTCAGATTTCAGGCCTGACGTCTCCGTCTCTTCATCTTCCATTATGGAAGAAGAACAAGTAAGGAGTAAAAAAAGTCAAAAATGTAAATGAAAGGAGACAGACATTGGAGAAGGAGGTCAGGATAAGACTGGAAAACACTGTAGGGATCATAAGTTTCACAGCAGGTTCTATACAACATAACAGGAATTCGGCTTTTACTTTCTTTACTGTGATACAGCAAAGAGTCAATAAAAACAATGGGGAAAAATATGAGCAGGAAATAACTTGCGCATACACTCGCACCCACACTCACATGACAAACTATGACGCAGAACGGAAATACACAAAAGAAAAACTGCACCAGCTGTGAATGAGCTCATAGAAGAAAAAGAAACATCAAAGAAACAACATCAAACTATCTCAAGATTGCTTAAATGTGTGACAAATGTCACTGTGATGACAGGAAAATGGCTTGAACACAACTGAGTATGACAGTTACGTCAATTAAAGAAAGCCAGTGATGAGCTAAACACA
Organism: Cololabis saira; assembly: GCF_033807715.1. Classification (NCBI taxonomy): domain Eukaryota; kingdom Metazoa; phylum Chordata; class Actinopteri; order Beloniformes; family Belonidae; genus Cololabis; species Cololabis saira. The sequence continues at coordinate 39,168,752 of NC_084606.1, forward strand.
CGATGATTTGACTTAAACAAATTAGAATCACAGAATGTAAAACACAATAACATCTAAAATACTAAAAATAAAATATAGTTCTATAGACTGAGAACGTAAATAACACAAAAACACAACAAAAAACACAAGAAAACAGTGATTTAATGGGGAATTCCAAAATCAAGATAAAAAACAAAAATATCAAAAATAACTTATAACTCGTTAATAACATGTCATCACACGCACACACATACACACACACACACACATTTATGTAAGGCAAGTTATTTCCATGCAAAGCAAAGGGAAGGGCTGATGGAAAGAGAATGGAAAAGGGAATGGAGTGAGCAGACAGTCAAAGTCATGACTGCTTTTAAAATGTAAGAGCCAATGAGCAATAAGTGCTCGACCCCAACTGTAGCGCGTTCCTGAAAACCTACGAGGAATTTCCCTCAGTAACATATAATCCTCTGATGTCACATATGTTTTACCTACAGCGGCAAGAAAAAGTGTCCAAAGCCCTTGGAAATAATTTCTGCAGTAATTTGCTAGTAAAGTACGGAAGAGTATTAGGGCCATGGAGTAGAAAAAATATTTGAGAGGGGAAGATTTTTTTTTATTGTGCACTTCGAGAAAAAAGTTGAAATGTCGACATTAATGTTGAAATACAATTTCAAGAATAAAGTGAAAATTTTGTGAATAAAGTCGAAATTTTGCCTTTTTTCCCTCAACATTTCGATGTACTTATTAACCTGACTGGTTGAGAAAAAAGTCGAAATGTCGAGAATAAAGTCGAAATGTCGAGAATAAAGTCGAAATGTTGAGAATAAAGTTGAAGTACAATTTCGAGAAAAAAGTTGAAATGTTGAGAAAAAAGTCAAAATTTTGTGAATAAAGTTGAAATTTTGACTTTATTCTTGAAATAGTATTTCCACATTAATCTCGACATTTCGATTTTTTTCTCGACATTTCGACTTTTTTCTCGAAGTACACAATAAAAAAAAATCTTCCCCTCTCGAATATTTTTTCTACTCCATGGCCCTAATACTCTTCCGTAGTAAAGTGTTAAGGCATTGACAGAAATTGATAATTTAATGCCAAATTAATGCAGAAAACCAGTTTTTCTGGCCAATGTAGAACATAAGCATTTCCACATGAATTTAGAAGTTTTTTACATTTATTACATGAACAAAGCGTGGAGGGAGGGAGGGATTCAGTGGTCTAGGGGTTTACTACTGCTTCATCTTCAAACTAGAACCACTGCTAGAGTACGACTACAATCACAGCCTCTGTTTATTTTCGCCGGGTCCTCATTTGTGCTTCGTTTTTTCTGCAAATGCATAAAGTGCATTTGAGCAGATAGACCAGATGCTACTGCTAGGAAACAGGGGCCGTTATACAAACATCACAGAGCGAGCAGCTCAGCTTTCGTGTACATACGTAGAGGACAGTGTGTCGCTCTTTCCCCGCACGTCCCAGCTTAAACAGCGAAGGTGAGAGAGGGTTAAAGGCATGACAAAGATGCAGGCGTGAAGTTCAAAAAGAACAGCAACTCAGGAGAAAAGTGAAGCTTCAGGAGAAGCGTGACATGAACATGAAGATGAGTGACGAGACAGATTCATAAGCAGCTAAAAGGCTTGGACGGCATGCAAACAGTCTCAGTGTGGGCTGCACGGTTACGCTTTAGTTCATATTCTGCTTTCTATTAACCCTGGTGCTGTCTTCAGGTCAAGGGAGGAGGAAGAGAAGAAGGGAGGAAAGAAGGAAGGAAGGAAGGAAGGAAGGAAGGAAGGAAGGAAGGAAGGAAGGAAGGAAGGAAGGAAGGAAGGAAGGAAGGAAGGAAGGAAGGAAGAATGAAAAGAAGGAAAAAAGAAGCAAGGAAGGGAGAATGAAAAGAAGGAAAGAAAGAAGGAAGGAAGGGAGAAAAGAAGGATGGAAGGAAGGAAGGAAGGAAGGAAGGAAGGAAGGAAGGAAGGAAGGAAGGAAGGAAGGAAGGAAGGAAGGAAGGAAGGAAGGAAGGAAGGAAGGAAGGACGGACGGACGGAAGGAAGGAAGGAAGGAAGGAAGGAAGGAAGGAAGGAAGGAAGGAAGGAAGGAAGGAAGGGAGGGAGGAAGGAAGGAAGGAAGGAAGGAAGGAAGGAAGGAAGGAAGGGAGAAAGGAGGAAGGAAGGAAACTAGGAAAGAAGGAAGGGAGAAGGAAGGAGAAAGCAGGAGGAAAGAAGGAAGGGAGAAGGAAGGAGAGAGCAGGAGGAAGGAAGGAAGGGAGAAGGAAGGAGAGAGCAGGAGGAAAGAAGGAACAGGAGAATGAGGTCATTTTGACCCGAAGACGGTACAAGGGTTAAGTTTATTCGATCACTCACACAGTATCAACACTTCTGATATTAGCTTCTTTGATAACGACAATCAATATTATTAGCATATAAATGTTAAATAAAAAAAACAAAACACTAAATGTCTTACATTTCTCGAACATCCTGCTGGTCTGAAAAAGAAAATGCAAAATGTACAGTTAGTTTGTTAATAAAAGAGAAACTACTACTTCAGGTTTGTCACGAACAACCAACATCACAACATCAACAGTAAACGATGTACACAGATCTGGAGTAGATCAATCAACGACTCCACAAACGTTGGGACTCTGCATGAAATGCAAGTAAACACAGAATGTAAAGATCTGTAAATCTCAAAAAGCCACATTTGAGTCACAACAGAAAAAGCATCACAAATGTTGAGAGTGATACATTTTACACTTTCATGTAAAATATTTACTTATTTTGATTTTGATGGCAGCAACAAGTCTCAAAAAAGGTTGAAGGCTGGAAAGGTGGACCAAGCAAGAAGCACCCGGAGAAACATTTACAACTGAGAACAGCTAGGTGGCATGATTGGTCTCAGAAGTGAAGCCAAATAACGAGGTTCACCAATCTCTGAAAACTGAGCGTGCACATTACGAACCATTTCAGATCATCTAAAATGGAATGAAGCAAAGAAGAATATGGTCCTATGACCTGTCAAATGAAAATGGTAGATTCTTTTTTGACACCTTGGACACCAGGTCCTCCGTACTAAAAAGGAGTGGGGTCATCATGCTCGTAAAGGTCCTGCAGCTTTCAGCAAGACAATGACTACGTTTACATGCAGTCAAAATTCAGGTTATTGCTAATATTCCGGTTACTGAAACATTGGGAATATTCCGTTTACATTAGTAATTAATCATTCGGGATATCTGGATCAAACCAGCAACGCACGGAGAAGGTGATGACACAATTCCCGTCATTTCTGCTTCTTCTTCCTGTATCCAAATTCAAAACAAATGCTGCTTCGGGCAACTTTTCTCTCACCTTCTTGTAAATCTTCTATCCCGGTACTTTCTACCATCTACAAATGCAGAAATGTTCATATCCTTCATTACATTTATGAAGTGATTAGTCTCCTCCTGGTCTTGGTTTCTCCGTGTTTAGAAGAACTTCCTGGACTCAAAAGACCAGGATTCCTTGTGAACAGAGCATGTGCAGAAAACTAATTCCTGTTCCGTTTGATGGGGATATTCCGTTTACATGACCCAATATTCTGACCTGGCAATAAAGCTTTTTCTGATTCTGATTCTGTTTCTGATTCGGTTTTAAAAGGAGTAACCCAGGGCTCATATTCAGGTTTTTAAAAACCCCAATATGAGAAAATTCAGGTTATTCAAAGTAGTCTAGATGGAAAGTGGGGTCCACGCGCACCCCCCGGATTTTTTTATGCCACCTGATTTTTTTTAATCCTTTAAATGTCTAGTTTCAGAATTTGGTCAGTGCCAAGATCAACTAATGTCTGAAAGGCTTCGTTTTCACACTTAATTGCATCTAACTCCAGACCAGAAAATTGAAATTTGAGATTGGCAAAGTAGCATATCCTATCATACATACAAGCCACAGAGACTAATAACACATTTATTTTTGCTGCAACCACCGAGCAACGACCAAAACAATCTAGCAACCACCTAGCAACCACTTTTAAGACCCTAACTACCCTAGCAACCACCCTAGCAACCACACCTAAAAGAACTTAAAACCTCCTTGGTCTAGAAGGAAAATGGGTTTCAAGGGTAACCCCTATTATTTATGTCATCTACTTTTTGTTATCATCAAAGTGTCTTCTTTCAGAATTTGTCAGGTGCCAACCTGAAATCATCTCCCAAAGGTTTTATTTTTTATCCTTGTACTGCGAACCCCGACCAGAAAACTCTAAACACCGACATAGTATGTGGTGCAACTTTTGTCCTAAACAACTTACAGAGACAAATTAATACATTTTCCAAGCCAACTCTGATAGGCCATCACGTAGCAACCACCTTTAAGACCCTAGCAACCACCCTAGCAACCGCCTCTGTAAGTTGTTTAGGACAAAAGTTACACCACATTGTAGAGACAAATGAATATATTTACCCAGGCAACTCTGGTAAAATGAACACAATAAAATAATTGTTTATTACATTTGACTACACACTGACTGTTTAAAACAAAAATCGTAAATAAAAAGCCAAAAAATGTGTGTAGGATGCAGTTAACTTGTGACTAATCGTCAAATTCGCCATCACTGAGGAGATCTTCTATCTCTATTTCTTTCATTTCTAAGTTTTCATCATTCTTATACTCGTTGTCCTCTTCATCACCAGATATGTTGTTGTTGACAGCATCGGCTCCCATGTCAAGAGCCGCCTGCTCTTCCACCTCAGCTCTTTGAGCCAGTAACTCGACAAGAGTAGGAGGGAGGATGGGTCCCATTGTCCATATGGGTTCCAGTACCTCTTCGTCTGTTTTCTCCCAGCCCATGCCCGGGTCATATGCGTTTGGGCTTTCCATTATTGCCTCGGCTGCTCTCTTATAGCATGCCACCCTGTAGTTAGCCCGTTGCAAATGGGGGATGAGACAGGCTTTGGGAGGAGGCAGGCGTTCAAGGTCTACTTTCGACCTAGAGTCCAGGACCTTCTCGCTACCAACCATCTTCCTCAGCATCTTCGCTCGTGCTGCATCAACCGATGTTATTCGTGG
>NC_084606.1:39174266-39256766 GCF_033807715.1 Cololabis saira
TTTACAGATGCAGTCAGTATTAAAAATGCTCCATATCCCATCCTTGGAGGACGGTTAGACTGGTTATTTCATTAACGGTGAAGAGGAAAAGGCCTGACTCAGCACATACCTTTGCATTCGACTATGGAGGCAGACAAGGAAGACCGACCGTGAAGTATGAGGAGGCGAGGTTGCAAAACACACAAACACACACACGTACAAATGCAGACAGTTAGATGTTTTGTGCACAAAAAGAAAGGGTTTCACATACAGGAAGTACATCAGTAATTAGACAGAGACAGGGTGTGTCTCTACTAGGGGTTGTAACGATACACTAATCTCACCATACGGTATGATACACGATATTGAGGTGACGATAATGATACAATACGATATTATAGCAGTATTTTTATTAACAACTTGAATGAGGAAATTATGACTAGAAAAAATGGTCTTTTATTTGAAAGACACAAAATACAAAACAATGCTGTGCGTTTGCCCTATTGTTACAGTTTGTAATGATTTATAACTGTTTAGGTTTTAAAGAGAAAGCCAGGCCAACCATTTTCCACAAACTAAAAGTTAATATCAGGTTTGCATTATGCATCTTCAGTTTCATACAAGTACAAATATTTTGCCACAAACTGAATAGTTTCTCTCATGTATGATTTGACTTTTTCTTTTCCAGAAATTTAACAACTAAAATTATATAAATAAATAAAAGTAAATAAATAAAACTATGAAAACACCGGTGCATCAGCAAAAATAGTCCCTGGTAATTCACTTCCGTTGTGGCTTTTTTATTTGCGTCGTTTTTTTTTCAATTTTCAGCAGGGTTTCTTTATATTTGCAGCGTTTATTTTATTTGCAAAGCGTTTATTAAATTTGCAGCAGCGTTTATTTCTGTTTTGCAGCGTTACTTTTATTTTCAGCAATGGCGGGGTCTCGACCACCGTACTTATTTCTTTGATTCACTGTGACCGGACAAGCTGGAAGCTAAAGAAAGTATCAACCAGCGCTCTGGGGGGTTTTGCACCGCGGAGAGAATGGAGTGACGGAGAAGTCCGAAGGTTCACGACGGCGTCACGGAGACGGCGTAGGCTCTGCGTTGGTTTAAGGCAGAACCATAACCCTTGTGCTGTACTTCTGGGTCAAGGAAGGAAGGAAGGAAGGAAGGAAGGAAGGAAGGAAGGAAGGAAGGAAGGAAGGAAGGAAAGAAGGAAGGAAGGAAGGAAGGAAGGAAGGAAGGAAGGAAGGAAGGAAGGAAGGAAGGAAGGAAGGAAGGAAGGAAGGAAGGATGGGAGAAAAGGAAGGGAGAGAAAGGAAGGGAGAAAAGAAGGAAGGAAGGAAAGAGGAAGGAAGGAAAGGAAGGAAGGAAGGAAGGAAGGAAGGAAGGAAGGAAGGAAGGAAGGAAGGAAGGAAGGAAGGAAGGAAGGAAGGAAGGAAGGGAGAAAATAAGGAAGGAAGGATGGGAGAGAAAGGAAGGGAGAAAAGAAGGAAGGAAGGAAAGAGGAAGGAAGGAAAGGAAGGAAGGAAGGAAGGAAGGAAGGAAGGAAGGAAGGAAGGAAGGAAGGAAGGAAGGAAGAAAATAAGGAAGGAAGGAAGGGAGAAAAGGAAGGGAGAAAAGAAGGAAGGAAGGAAGGAAGGAAGGAAGGAGAAGGAAGGAAGGAAGGAAATAAGGGAGGGAAGGAAGGAAGGAAATAAGGAAGGAAGGAAGGAAGGAAGGAAGGAAGGAAGGAAGGAAGGAAGGAAGGAAGGAAGGAAGAAAATAAGGAAGGAAGGAAGGGGAGAAAAGGAAGGGAGAAAAGAAGGAAGGAAGGAAGGAAGGAAGGAAGGAAGGAAGGAAGGAAGGAAGGAAGGAAGGAAAGAAGGAAGGGAGAAAATAAGGAAGGAAGGATGGGAGAAAGGAAGGGAGAAAAGAAGGAAGGAAGGAAAGGGAAAAAAGTGGAAAGGAAGAAGGAAAGAGAGAGCAGGAGGAAAGAAGGAATGGAGGAAAGAAGGAAGGAAGGAAGGAAGGGAGGAAAAGAGGAAGGGAAGAAAAAAGGAGGAGAGCAGGAGGAAAGAAGGAAGGAAGGAAATAAGGAAGGAAGGATGGAGAAAAGGAAGGGGAGAAAAGAACAAATGAAGGAAGGAAGAAGGAAGGAAGGAAGGAAGGAAGGAAGGAAGGAAGGAAGGAAGGAAGGAAGGAAGGAAGGAAGGAAGGAAGGAAAGGAAGAAAAGTGGAAGGGAAGAAGAGAGGAGAGAGCAGGGGGAAATAAGGAAGGGAGGAAAGAAGGAAGGAAGGAAGGAAGGGAGAAAAGAGGAAGGGAAGAAGGAAGAAAAGAGGAAGGGAAGAAAGGAAGGAAGAGAGCAGGAGGAAGGAAGGGAAAAGGAAGGCAGGAAGGAAGGAAAGGGAAGAAGGAAGGAGAGAAGTAGGAGGAAAGAAGGAAGGAAGGAAGGAAGGAAGGAAGGAATGAAGGAAGGAGGAAAGGAGAAAACTAGGAAAGAAGGAAGGAAGGGAGAAGTGAAGAGGAAGGGAAGAAGGAAGAAAAGAGGAAGGGAAGAAGGAAGGAGAGTGCAGGAGGCAAGGAGGTAAAGAATAGGAAGGAAGGAAGGAAGGAAGGAAGGAAGGAAGGAAGGAAGGAAGGAAGGAAGGATGAAAAGGGAAGAAGGAAGGACGAAAAGGGAAGAAGGAAGGAGAGAGTAGGAGGAAAGAAGGAAGGAAGAAAGGAAGGAAGGAAGGTGAGAGAAAACAAGGAAGGAAGGAAGGAAGGAAGGAAAGAAGGAAGGGGAGGAAGGAAGGGAGAAAAGAGGAAGGGAAGAAGGAAGGAGAGAGCAAGAGGAAAGAAGGAAGGAAGGAAGGAAGGAAGGAAGGGAGGAAAACAAGGAAGGAAGGAAGGAAGGAAGGAAGGAAGGATGGAAGGAAGGAAGGAAGGAAGGAAGGAAGGGAAGGAAGGAAGGAAGGAAGGAAGGAAGGAAAGGGAAGGAAGGAAGGAAGGAAGGAAGGAAGGATGGGAGAAAAAGGAAGGGAGAAAAGGAAGGGAGAAAAGAAGGAAGGAAGGAAAGAGGAAGGAAGGAAAGGAAGGAAGGAAGAAGGAAGGAAGGAAGGAAGGGAAGGAAGGAAGGAAGGAAGGAAGGAAGGAAGGAAGGAAGGAAGGAAGGAAGGAAGAAGGGAGAAAATAAGGAAGGAAGGATGGGAGAAGAGAAAGGAAGGGAGAAAAGAAGGAAGGAAGGAAAGAGGAAGGAAGGAAAGGAAGGAAGGAAGGAAGGAAGGAAGGAAGGAAGGAAGGAAGGAAGGAAGGAAGGAAGAAGAAAATAAGGAAGGAAGGAAGGGAGAAAAAGGAAGGAGAGAAAGAGGAAGGAAGAAGGAAGGAAGGAAGGAAGGAAGGAAGGAAGGAAATAAGGGAGGAAGGAAGGAAGGAAATAAGGAAGAAGGAAGGAAGGAAGGAAGGAAGGAAGGAAGGAAGGAAGAAGGAAGGAAGGAAGAAAATAAGGAAGGAAGGAAGGGAGAAAAGGAAGGGAGAAAAGAAGGAGGAAGGACAGGAAGGAAGGAAGGAAGGAAGGAAGGAAGGAAGGAAGGAAGGAAAGAAGGAAGGGAGAAAATAAGGAAGGAAGGATGGGAGAAAAGGAAGGGAGAAAAGAAGGAAGGAAGGAAAGGGAAAAAAAAGTGGAAAGGAAGAAGGAAAGAGAGAGCAGGAGGAAAGAAGGAATGGAGGAAAGAAGGAAGGAAGGAAGGAAGGGGAGGAAAAGAGGAAGGAAGAAAAAAGGAGAGAGCAGGAGGAAAGAAGGAAGAAGGAAAGGAATAAGGGAAGGAAGTGTTGGGAAAAAGGAAGGGAGAAAAGAACAAATGTAAGGAAGGAAGGAAGGAAGGAAGGAAGGAAGGAAGGAAGGAAGGAAGGAAGGAAAGGAAGGAAGGAAGGAAGGGAAGGAAGGAAGAAAAGTGGAAGGGAAGAAGGAAGGAGAGAGCAGGGGGAAATAAGGAAGGGAGGAAAGAAGGAAGGAAGGAAGGAAGGGAGAAAAGAGGAAGGGAAGAAGGAAGAAAAGAGGAAGGGAAGAAGGAAGGAGAGAGCAGGAGGAAGGAAGGGAAAAGGAAGGCAGGAAGGAAGGAAAGGGAAGAAGGAAGGAGAGAGTAGGAGGAAAGAAGGAAGGAAGGAAGGAAGGAAGGAAGGAATGAAGGAAGGAGGAAAGGAGAAAACTAGGAAAGAAGGAAGGAAGGGAGAAAAGAGGAAGGGAAGAAGGAAGAAAAGAGGAAGGGAAGAAGGAAGGAGAGTGCAGGAGGAAGGAGGTAAAGAAAGGAAGGAAGGAAGGAAGGAAGGAAGGAAGGAAGGAAGGAAGGAAGGATGAAAAGGCGAGAAGGAAGGACGAAAAGGGAAGAAGGAAGGAGAGAGTAGGAGGAAAGAAGGAAGGAAGAAAGGAAGGAAGGAAGGGAGAAAACAAGGAAGGAAGGAAGGAAGGGAAGGAAAGAAGGAAGGGAGGAAGGAAGGGAGAAAAGAGGAAGGGAAGAAGGAAGGACGAGAGCAAGAGGAAGAAGGAAGGAAGGAAGGAAGGAAGGAAGGGAGAAAACAAGGAAGGAAGGAAGGAAGGAAGGAAAGAAGGATGGAAGGAAGGAAGGAAGGAAGGAAGGAAGGAAGGAAGGAAGGAAGGGAAGGAAGGAAGGAAGGAAGGAAGGGAGGAAAAGAGGGAAGTGAAGAAGGAAGGAGAGAGCAGGAGGAAAGAAGGACAGGAGAATTAGGTCATTTTGACCCGAAGACAGCACAAGGGTTAAATCAGGCTTTAATCCTACCGTGCTACACACTGAAACAACAAGCGTTGGAAAGATGGGAGAGATTAGTCACCCACCAGCTCAGAGCGCCCTCTTGTGTTAAACCAAAATCACTACATTGAAAAAGAAATCAGCGTCTGCTTGTATTGACTGGATACATTTGTCTCAATATCGCGCTACAGTTTGTCACCTCCCACGACACGTATCGTGACGTTTTTGTCTCGGGAAATTTCGTGGCACAATATATTGTTACACCCCTAGTCTGTACACAGGAGAGCCAGGGTCAACTAGTCTTCCAGAACATGAAGGGTTAGATGGAAAGCGATGCACGTACTTATCATTAACTCTATGTACTGTCTTTGGGTCAAAATGACCTAATTCTCCTGTCCTTTTTTCCTCCTGCTCTCTCCTTCCTTCTCCCTTCCTCTTTTCTCCCTTCCTTCCTTCCTTCCTTCCTTCCTTCCTTCCTTCCTTCCTTCCTTCCTTCCTTCCTTCCCTTCCTTCCTTCCTTCCTTCCTTCCCTTCCTTCCTTCCTTCCTTCCTTCCTTCTTTACTCCTTTCCTTCTTTCTTTTCTTTCCTTCCTTCCTTCTTTCTCCCCTCGTACATTCTTTCCTTGTTTTCTCCTTTCCTTCCTTCCTTCCTTCCTTCCTTCCTTCCTTCCTTCCTTCCTTCCTTCCTTCCTTCCTTCCTTCCTTCCTTCCTTCTTTTTTCCCTCCTTTCCTTCCTTCCTTCTTTTCTCCCTTCTTCCCATCCTCCCCTTCCTTATTTTTCCCTTTCCTTCCTTCTTTCCTCCCTTCCTTCCTTCTTTTTCCTTCTTTCCTTCCTCCATTCCTTCCATCTTTTCTCCCTTCCTTCCTTCTGTCCTCCCTTCCTTCTTTCCTTCTTTTCTCCCTTCCTTCATATCCTTCCTTCTTTTTTTCCATTCCTTCCTTCTTTCCTCCCTTATTTCCTTCCTTCTTTCTTTCCTTCCTTCATTCCTCCTTTTTTCCCTTCCTTCCTCCTTTTTTCCTTTCCTTTCTTCTTTCCTCCCTTCCTCCCTTCTTTCCTTCCTTCCTTCTTTCCTCCCTTCCTTCCTTCTTTCCTCCCTTCCTTTTTTCCTCCCCCTTCTTCCATTCCTCCTTCCTTGACCCAAAGACAGCACAAGGGTTAAGTGATTATGAGAGACGGGGATAAGTCCTTTTAGTTTTTATTTACAGACAGGTTTTAACAGCCAGAGCAGGTTTTTTTGTCCGTCATTGTTGCAGCGTGTTGTACCTGTCAGCTACGACCGCCCCTCCAGGCTGAATCGAAGGTAGTTCATCCCGTCCAGATACTGTCCTGGCAGGGAGTCGTCTCCCAGCTCCCGGAGGTCTTCGGCCCTCAGGTACTCCCCTCCATCGCCTGTCATTGTGTCGTCACCTTCAGAGGAAAAAAAGATTGAGTGCAGGAGCAGGACTTGCACAAGACCTACTCCAATTTTTTAACCATTCGAGCACACTGTGATATGTGATATGATTCCATGGAACCCCACCACTCGCTTCATGTGTCTAACCGATTTTCCCCACTCAACGACACACCCACTGAGAAGCTGACCCTGGTGATTGGCGACTCCATAGTCAGGCATGTGAGGCCGACTCCAGCGACCATAGTTAGGTGCATCCCGGGGGCCAGAGTGGGCAACATTGAAGCAAAATTGAAGCTGCTGGCAAAGAGTAATCATAAATTTGGTAAAGTTATCATCCATGTCGGAGCTAATGACTCCCGTCTTTGCCAGTCGGATGTTCACTAAAGTTATTTGTGGTCGGTGTGTAACTACGCCAAAACCATGTCGGACTCCGTAGGTTTCTCTGGTCCCCTCCCCAATCTGACCAGCAATGACATGTTTAGGCCGCGATGCTCTCGCTCCGTCGCTGGCTGTCGCGGTGGTGTTCAGAAAACGACGTGGCCTTTATTGACAATTGGGAGACGTTCTGGGGAAAGCCCGGTCTGATTAGAAGAGACGGCATTCATCCCACCCGGGATGGTGCAGCTCTTATTTCTAGAAATCTGGCCAGTTTTATTAGACACTCCCCCCTGACAATCCAGGGTCCAGGCCAGGATGCAGAGCTGCAGTTTAATACACTTCTCTGCTGCTTCCCGAGGACCAACGCCCTGCCAATAAACTGTAGGATTGCATTATGTATTTGGCGACTCTAAAACTATAGGGAATTACATGATGTAATTGGCGACTCTAACAAGGTGTCTAGCAAAATAGAATTGGTTGCAGTTCCCTGCCTTCCAAAAGTTCACCAGGTGCGGCATTATAGAGGCGTCAATCAAAATAACCTTGTAAAAATTAAAACCAATGCACATTTGGTACCAATAAGAGACCGAAAAATTAGATGGCGATGTTGAAGCGCAAAATAGGAGGTATTATTTTAGCAGATGTTTGTCCGATGAAGTTATTGGTAAATTTAGGGAGGCCATTGCTTATCTTACGATAGTGGAAAATAGTGAAGTAGTAGAGGCCAGTGACCTGGGTTCTACCTCTGCAGATGTTGATTTCCTTGCTATTAAACACTGCTGATTTGTTGCATTCAGCTTTAGATGAAGTTGCTCCTTTGAGAAGGAGGGTTTCCAACCATAGGAGCTTAACTCCCTGCTATAATTCAGATATCCACACCGTTGAAACAAAACGTGCGTAAAATGGAAAGGAAGTGGCACTCTTGTAAGTCTGTAGACTCCTATCGTGAATGGAAAGATAGTCTAATACTATATAAAAAAGTAATTTGCAAAGCCGGAACAGCTTATTATTCAGCGTTGATAGAGGATAACAAAAGTAACCCACATTTTCTGTTCAGCACTGTAGCCAGGGCTGACAAAGAGTCACAACTCTGTTGAGCCGTGCATTCCTGCAGCTCTCAGTAGTGAAGACTTTATCAGCTTCTTTAACAGTAAAATCAGGAGAATTAGAGACGAAATCAACCAGCCGGTTGTGGGTGTTTCTTCAGCTTTAGCGACTTCCTAGGCTCTGACTTGTCTCTAGACTATTTTGATTCTATAGACCTCCCTGAGCTGACTTCACTCGTTAATAGAGCTAAGTCAACCACATGTATGTTAGACCCCATCCCGACTCCACTATTCAAACATGTTCTTTCTCTTATTGGCACAACAATACTGGAGCAGATGAACTTATCCCTAAACTTAGGATATGTACCACAGGTTTTCAAAGTTGCAGTAATTAAACCTTTACTTAAAAAACCTTCTCTTGACCCAGACATCTTAGCCTAATTATAGACTAATTTACAATCTTCCATTTGTATCTAAAATTCTGGAAAAGGCAGTTTCAAGCCAGTTATGTGACTAATTGTATAGAAATGATCTGTTTGAAGTCTTTCAGTCAGGGTTCAGAATGCATCATAGCACAGAGACAGCACTGGTTCGAGTCACGAATGACCTCCTTATGGCCTCAGATAAGGGATTAGTGTCCATACTGGTTCTACTGGACCTCAGTGCTGCTTTTGACACTGTAGATCATGGCATTTTACTGCACAGGTTAGAGCATGTTGTTTGGATTAAAGGGACAGCTCTACGTTGGTTTAAATCATATCTACTGTATCTGACAGGTTCCAGTTTGTTCATGTACATGAGGTTTCTTCAGGACAGTCAAGGGTCTGTTATGGTGTTCCGCAGGGTTCAGTGCTAGGGCCAATCTTGTTCAGTTTATACATGTAGCCATTGGGAAGTATAATCCAGAAATCACGGCATACACCTTTCATTGTTATGCTGATGATACGCAGCTCTATTTGTCTATGAAGCCCCGATGAAACAGAACTGTTAGTTAAACTTCAGGCATGTCTGAGGGACATCAAGGACTGGGATGTCCGGAAATTTCTTGCTTCTAAATTCAGATAAAAACAGAGGTTATCATTCTTGGTCCAGAGCATCTTAGGAAGGGATTAGATGGTGTTGCGATGGCTTCCAGTGCAACTGTGAGAAACCTTGGTGTTATTTTCAATCAGGATTTGTCGTTTAAACCATATGTTAATCAGGTTTTTAAAATAGCATTTTTCCATCGTAATATCGCAAAGATTAGGAAAATCCTCTCGCAGAGTGATGCAGAAAAAACTAGTTCATGCATTTGTATCTTCTAGACTAGATTATGGTGATGTGTTATTAGCAGGATGTCCAAGTAATTTGCTGAATAGGCTCCAGCTGATCCAAAATGCAGCAGCACGAAGTACTGACAGGAATCAGCAGGAGAGACCACGTTTCTCCAGTGTTAGCGTCGCTCCATTGGCTTAGCTCCACAATATTTGCAAGACCTGATAGTGCCTTACTGTTCCTGGCAGAGCTCACCGTTCTCGGAGAGTGCAGGTTTACTCGTAGTTCCTAGAGTATCTAAATGTAGATTTGGAGGGCGGGGGCGTTCTGCTATCAGGCACCACTACTATGGAACCAACTTCCAATCTGGGTTAAGGAGGCTGACACCACCTCCACCTTTAAAACCAAACTGAAAACCTTTCTGTTTAGTAAACCTCTAGTTAGTGTTTAGTAAACCTCTAGTTAGTGTTGTTAACTCTCTAGTTAGTGTAAACTCTAGTGTGTTAGAGTCAGTAGTCATAGCTGCAGCTATAGAACAAGACTATAACTCATTCTACCTGCTTTTTTGTCCTGCTTTTTATTTCGTACTACCTTTATTTTCCATTGTCTATATTTTGTAATTATATATATTTTTTACTTTTTACTTTTTTACCCCCCTTCCCTGCATGTGTGTGTTAAGTGTATTGCTGCTAACATGTGAGGTTCCCCATTGAGGGAGAAATAAAGGATTATCTTATCTTATCTTATAATAGTTAGTCTGAAACATAGCTTGGTGGTAGATATGCTGCTATAGGCCTATGCTGCAGGGGGGCCGACATGATCACTGGGCGGTGCCCCTCACCTTTCTCTTCTCTTCTTCCCATTTTTTAATTAAAGTATCTCATAGCCATCATTGTTGTCCATCGTTCTTGAAGTTCGTTGTGCTGGCCCCCTTTTTTCTCTTTTGTGTGTGTTTGCCGGCCGGAGCTTCAGGAGCTGCATGCTGACCTGCAGTCCCCCCCCCCCTGATCATCCCACTGCTGCTTCCACCTGTCTGTGTAGATGTTTGCTATGTGCTTGCCCCCGACCACCTCAGTGTCTGCTGTCTACATCTGTTTATACAGTCATCCCTAGTGAACCAGTAGTGAACCAGTTAGCCATTGTGTCTGTGTCTCTCCTTTCTCTGTTCTTCATTCTCTCTGTCTGTTCTCTCTTTTCCTGCTCTGCCCAGCTGGTCTCCAGCAGGAGGGTCCCCCGTTATGATCCAGGTACTGGTCCAGTTTTTCCTGGCCACTGTTGATGTCATGTTTATGTAATAATTGTTCGGGGGTCATGTTCTGAGTCTCTTGAAAAAACCTAGAGACAACTTCTGTTGTAATAGACGCTATAATAAAATTGAATTTATTATAGCGATCGCAAAAAACAGACCACGCACGTTTCTATGCTCGGTCAATCAACAGCGTCACCACAAGATCGCGTTGTGGCTGTGGTTGAGGTGACTTTTGAAGGCTCCGCGTTGATTCGAAGATTAGAAGATACTGACGCGTTCCACCATGATGCCTCTACGGGGTAACTGGAGCCTCAGCAGAACAACTACAGACGCACGTTTGGCAGCCGTCTATTGGCGCTTTTCCACTAGTACCTACTCAGCTCAACTCGACTCGCCTCAGTTTACTTCTTTTCCACCAGGGAACTCTACTCTGCAGAGGTTCTAAGTCGGGCTGTATCTGACATCATCACACTACAGGCCACCGATTGGTCGGGGGGTTGGAGTCAGACGTCTGAGTCAGGAGGAGGAAATCAGTGAAAGGGCGACTCTGACGGATTCTTGTTCATTTTATTCGACAGGCAATGGCAGCAAAAGTCTGTTTGGTGATCCAACTCTGAGGTGCAGATGTTCATAAATCTGGTGCTGAGGAGAGAATTAAAAAGGGATCTAGACGGAGATAAGGAACGACCAGATCTACCAGGAGCTCTGTCTCTTCATAGCTGCTCACGGTTCCAGCTGACTTTTCAGAGGCGCAGAGACAAAAGCATTGCCGCTTGAAGCTTCTTTCAATCTCATTTTTTAACTTGATATCAAACACAAGCCACAGACCCAGCAGCACATTTATCATCTCCTCCAGGTTCTACATCTTTAGTGTTGTTGTCTTCTTCGTTTAGATCACACAATCAAATATGTCACAGCAGATTCTCTCCAACCTCCTACTTCTCATCTGGGTATCGAAAATACAAGGGCGAGGCAAGTCGAGTCGAGACGAGGCATGGTGGGTCGAGTCGGGCTGAGTAGGTACTAGTGTAAAAGTGTACAGTCCCCGAATCAGAAAAGGCTGGAACAATATGCCTGGAGGTGCCTGAGGAAGTAAAAAATGTGAAAATAGTTAACTCTTTTTGTTATTATTATTATTATTATTATTATTATTATTATTATTATTATTATTATTATTATTATTAGAGGAAAACTTCCAATTTTCAAAAATGTCCAGTCCATTCCCATTAATTCCCATATATTCCAGTTAATTCCTGTGGAAAGCTTGTGTCTCTGAAAAGTCATGTGGATTTGCATCCCTGTTCACACACAAAACCATGCTCATTACCTTCCTCGTCCGTGATGTCATCTGACAGAACATCAGCCTGCACGGCTCTCGCTGCTGCAGGTGGACAATTCAGTCACTCTCTAGATCTTTAAATCTTATCATGTGTCAAAGGTTTACGACTCTGTTGTGTTTCAGTCTGCCTGATGGATTCCTGCAGCTCTGAGAGACTGACAACACCCCTAGTTCTGGCTGAACAAGCAGGTTTAGATGGGTTGATGGAGCTAGCGAGGCCTCCTGGCTGCCGGACCGTAGAGATGAGCGCTGGTGTGCACCGTGACTCACCTTCTTCATCCGAGACGTCTAGCACTTCAGTCATGGTCTCCGGCACGTTCAGCTTGTGTTTCTCCGTCACCGTCTGGCAACAGAAAGGAAAAGGATCCCATTAGCTACCGCTCAGCTGAGCTCCTGTATGTGTGCGTGTTTTTTCTCTCTCACTATTTGCCTCGACATTACTGCATCCATATTTTGTGTCACTTGTGTGAGCAGTCAACAACCACAGTAACAGGGACACCTTTCATTATTATCATTTTTGTCCATCGTACTTGTAGTTTCTTGTGCTGGCCCCCTTTTTTCTTTTTTGTGCATGTTTGCAGGCCAGAGGTTCAGGAGCTGCATGCTGACCTGCAGTCCCCCCCTCTGATCATCCCACTGCTGCTTCCACCTGCCTGCAGTCCCCCCCTCTGATCATCCCACTGCTGCTTCCACCTGCCTGCAGTCCCCCCCTCTGATCATCCCACTGCTGCTTCCACCTGCCTATGTAGATTTCTGCTGTGTGCTGCTGATGTCCTGGCCTGCCCCCTCTCCTTTCACTGTTCTTCATTCTCTCTCTGTGTTCTCTCTTTTCCTGCTCTGCCCAATCTGGCCTCCGGCAGGAGGGTCCTCCCTTATCATCCAGGTCCTGGTCCAGGTTTCTTCCCTCCTAAAGGGGAGTTTTTCTTGCCACTGTTTGGCTTATGGTTTTTCTAACACTAGGGGAGTTTTTCCTGCCATTGTTTATGTAATAATTGCTTGGGGGTTTATGGTCATGTTCTGGGTCTCTGGAAAGATCCTGGATACAACTTTTGTTGTAAAAGACGCTATATAAATAAAATTCCATCCATCCATCCATTATCTATACCCGCTTTATCCCTTGCGGGGTCACGGGGGTCTGCTGGAGCCTATCCCAGCTCATTTCAGGTGAGAGGCAGGCAGATAAATAAAATTGAAATTGAAAATTGAAATTGAAACCTTTCCTTTTCCACTCCTTTTGCCTTCAGAACAATCTTTATGTTTGGTGGCACAGATTCAACAAGCTGTTGAAACATTGCTCCTGATCCATATACATGATATCATCACACACTACCTCCTGCCACCACACCCCCGGGGGGTCTCTGATAGAGGGCTGCATTGGGATTGGGTCCCGCTGGGTCCAATGGGACCCAATGCAAATCTCGCGGGAGCGGGCGGTTTGAACTGTGCTGTGGGCGGGAACAGGCGGCTAAAAAAAAACACTGCGAGATCTACCACTGAAACCACTTCCACCTCTCCGGCGTACCGTGGTGGTGGTGATGATCTCCTCGGTGACGACCCTCAGCGTGTCCACCACAGATATGTATCCCAGCCTCCGGGCAATGCCCAGGGCAGTGTTACCATTCTGGAGAAGAAAAGAAAGGTGTATTATCTTGACACGGCAGCACGGACAGAGCAGCTGGCAGAGTGTGGGAGGTGTTTACTCACCACCGTCATGGCGTTGGGTTTAGCTCCGTACTGCAGCAGAACATTAATGATGTGTGTGTTTCCCTGCTGGGCTGCTTGGTGGAGGGGAGTGTATCCATTCTGATGAGGAATCACAACTTTATTCAGCATTCAATAACATCATAAGCAGGGCTGCTTCACCCAAATGATCTGATAGATCAGACAAACTAGTGACCACCAAGAAAAATTAGTCTAAAATCTTGTAAAGTGAATGAATATAGTCAACATCTGTTGTAGGGAACTGCTTTGGATGACCTTGGTTTTGGCGTTGACACCAGCTCCGTTTTGAAGTAAGAAGTTGACCATCTTGGCATTTCCGTAGTGGCAGGCTACGATCAGAGGGGTGTAGCCCAGCTGGGAAAGAACAGACATGAGCTTTACTGGAACTGCTATTCATGCACTGGATAAATCCAGCAGAAGCTGAACCAAGCTGTGGGCTGTCTCAGCTTTTGCCTGCTTTCACACCTGTGGCCCGTTTGTTTTGTTCCGATTCAGGGGCTAAATCGTTACAGTTGTTTCGTTTTTCGTTTGTGGTGTTTGTGTTCACAAGGCAACCGTCTGTAGCAGTTCAAAGCTGTTAAAAAATGCCATGCGCGAACCAACTGTTCTCTCATTGGTCAGAAATGAACGCGGAAGGAGTTTCTTCTTCCGTACCCCGGGAAAAACAACAAAGGTTATGAGTGAGTTGTGTGGGTTGCTGTGTGGATTCTGTTCTCACTGCAAACGAACCGCTCCAGGTCTGGAATGGAAGCGAGCCGAGACCACCTTTCCTAGGAGATCTCGGCTCGCTTGTTTTGTCCCGCATCCGAGCCCGATCGCTGTGTTCACATGTACCAGGGGTCGGCAATCCAAAATGTTGAAAGAGCCATATTGGACCAAAAACACAAAAAAACAATATGTCTGGAGCCGCAAAAAATGAAAAGTCTCGTATAAGCCTTAGAATGAAGACAACACGTGCTGCATGTTTCTATATTAGTTAGAACTGGGGGAAGATTTTTTTTTTCATTATGCACTTTGAGAAAAAAGTCGAAATGTCCAGAAACAAGTCGAAATGTTAAGAAAAAAGTCAATTTCGTGAATAAAGTAGAAATGTCGAGAAAAAAGTCAAAATTTCGTGCAAAAAGTAGAAATTTTGAGAAAAAAGTCGAAATCTCTAGATTAAAAAGGAAAGAAAAAAGGAAGAAAAAATAAAAAAGGAAAAAAGACGAAAAAAAAGAAAAAAGAAAAAAAAAGAAAAAAAGGGAAAAAAGAGAAAAAAAGAAAAGAAAAAAAAGGAGAAAAAAGGTCAAACATTTTTGAAAAAGCTCCAGGGAGCCACTAGGGCGGCGCTGTGGCTCTAGAGCCGCGGGTTGCCGACCCCCGTCCTAGGAGATCTCAGCTCACTTGTTTTGTCTCGCATCCGAGCGCAATTGCTGTGTTCACGTGTACCAAACCAACCGATCTTTAGGGGGAAACGCTCCCTGTTTCAGAACAACTGCTCCAAATGGGACAGGTGTGAAAGCACACTCAGAGATGGAAGGATGCAGATAACTGCTCATACTTTGGTCTGCTGGTCGAGGTTTGCTCCGTTCTTGGCAAGGATTTCTGCAACAGCTACTTTGTCTTCCTGAGCTGCCAGATGGAGGGCAGTCAGGCCACTCTGCAGGAGGGAAACACGCAGAACAGGGAGGTGAAGAAGCACTAGCAGAGAGATGAAAGACTGGTGCTCCGAGCTGCAGGCTTTGGTTTCCAGGTTACCTTGGTGGGAACGTTGATCTGAGCTCCTTTGCTGATCAGCAGGGCGGCCATGTCGGTGTTTCCCTCCTGGGCGGCCAGGTGGAGCGGAGTGACGCCCTGCTTGGTCAGGATGTCGGTCTCAGCGTCGCACTGCAGCAGCACCGTGGCAATATCCATCTGGTTCTTCTTGGCGGCAATGTGCAGAGGAGTGTAGCCGTTCTGCCGGGACAGACACAGGTGGTACTGCTTAGGCTCTGCAGGACGCCATGGACACATGCTTGCAAAAGGAACATTTCTGGGAAATTTCTGGGAAATGTCTTTAAGATCATGTATGGCAAACCTAAACAGGGACTATGTCATATATTTGTGGGTTTAACCCTTGTGCTGTCTTCGGGTCAAGGAAGGAAGAAGGGAAGAAGGGAGGAAAGAAGGAAGGAAGGAAGAATGAAAAGAAGGAGAGAAAGAAGGAAGAAAGGGAGAAAAGAAGGATGTAAGGAAGGGAGCAAATAAGAAAGGGAGGATGGGAGAAAAGGAAGGTAGAAAAGAAGGAAGGGAGGAAAGAAGGAAGGAAAGAGGAAGGGAAGAAGGAAGGAAGGGAAATAAGAAGGAAGGAAGGAAGGAAGGTAGGAAGGAAGGAAGGGAGAAAACAAGGAAAGAAGGAAGGGAGGAAAGAGGAAGGGAATAAGGAAGGAAGGAAGGAAGGAAGGAAGGAAGGAAGGAAGGAAGGAAGGAAGGAAGGAAGGAAGGAAAGAAGGAAGGAAGGGAGGAAAAAGGAAGGGAAGAAGGAAGGAAGGGAAGAAGGAAGGAAGGGAAGAAGGAAGGAAGGGAGAAAAGAGGAAGGGAGAAGGAAGGAAGGGAAGAAGGAAGGAAGGAAAGAAGGAAGGGAGAAAACAAGGAAAGAAGGAAGGAAGGGAGGAAAAAGGAAGGGAGGAAGGAAGGAAGGAAGGAAGGAAGGAAGGAAGGAAGGAAGGAAGGAAGGAAGGAAGGAAGGAAGGAAGGAAGGAAGGAAGGAAGGAAGGAAGGAAGGAAGGAAGGAAGGAAGGAAGGAAGGAAGGGAGAAAAGAGGAAGGGAGGAGGAAGGAGAGAGCAGGAGGAAAGAAGGACAGAAGAATTAGGTCATTTTGACCCAAAGACAGTACAAGGGTTAATCAATTCTTTCAGTCTAAACTCTTGAGACGTTTAAACCGATTTTAACTTCTGATTTACAGTTATGGTATAAACTCGTTTGAATGTGTTCGTTGGACTAAAACTGCATCTGAAATCCCATCCTTCCACCCTAATGAGTAGCAAAAACAGTGTGAGACTTTTTAGGGGGTCCAAAACATTAGTATGTACACAATAGTATGATTTATCCATACTCATTCTGGAGAAATGTATTAGTATGGATTGATGGACACTAGCTAAGCAGAAACTTCCCACAATGCAATGCAGCGGTGTTTGGTTGCTAAGTGCTGCGCATACACTTAGCAACCAACACAAATGGAGGATAACGTTAGTGGTACCAAGCAAAGCAAAGGAGTAGTTACCATGGTAACAACTCCCCCTCGCAATGTCAGGACGTGCCGTGTGTCTCTGAGTAGTACGTTTGAATTAATGCATAGGCCTACTACTGATATTTACTCAAAAGTGTGCCGAACTTAAGTATACTTTTTGAGTATATACAGGACTGTCTCAGAAAATTAGAATATTGTGATAAAGTTCTTTATTTTCTGTAACGCAATTAAAAAAACAAAAATGTCATACATTCTGGATTCATTACAAATCAACTGAAATATTGCAAGCCTTTTATAATTTTAATATTGCTGATTATGGTTAACAGTTTAAGATTAAGATTCCCAGAATATTCTAATTTTCTGAGATAGGATATTTGAGTTTTCTTAAGCTGTAAACCATGATCGGTAATATTAAAATAATAAAAGGCTTGCAATATTTCAGTTGATTTGTAATGAATCCAGAATGTATGACATTTTTGTTTTTGTAATTTGCATTACAGAAAATCACAATATTCTAATTTTCTGAGACAGTCCTGTACAGATAAACTGGCCTTGCCTCCGATGTAGATCCACACCCTTGACTAACCCCAAAGATGTTTTTTTATTGGTTTGTTGTTATTACTCGTCTCCTATTCTCCTATGAACACATCAGTGAGCACAATGCTGAGCAGGAGAATCCTGCACGAGTCTCACCTTGGCCATGGTGTGGGGCGACGCCCCTTTGTCCAACAGCAGCAGCGCCACCTTCTGGTTATCGTAATGTGCTGCGACGTGGAGGGGGGTGAGGCCGTTCTGCAGGGGGAGGGATGCCGGGTTCAGGAGGATTAAACAGCAGTTAGTGCAGCACGGGGCATTAAAACACTCACACACTTTCAGTTAACGAGGAATGTTAAAAAAGGACTGCAGGCTGGGATGAACGCAAGGAGAGTTATGCATGGAGTTTTGCTAATTTGAAAAGGAAATTGTAATTGAAAAACTAAGATTTGAACCTGAAAATTCAAGTTTTGATTATGAACTTTTATAGTTTCAATTTTTTTTCAGTTTCAGATCTTTTTTTTCAGTTTCACATCTTTTTTTTAGTTTCAGATATTTTTTTCGGTTTCAGATCTTTTTTTTCAGTATCAGATCTTTTTTTTCAGTATCAGATCTTTTATTTCAGTTTCAGATCTTTTTTTTTCAGTATCAGATCTTTTTTTTCAGTATCAGCCTTCTCTGTTATACTGTCACTCATGATGCCACGCCCCTCCCAGTTGATGTCACGCCCCCTACGCCAGATCGGGGCTAAAAGTCGGAAACTGAAAAAAAAAAAATCTGAAACTGAAAAAAAAAAGATGTGAAACTGAAAAAAAAAATGTAAACTGTAAAATGATAAGTTCATAATCAAAACTTGAATTTACAGGTTCAAATCTTAGTTTTTCAAATACAATTTCATTTTCAAATTAGCAAAACGTATGGCCTTGATTTAGCTCCATAGTTATGGAGCAAATAAGAGAAAAGAGAAATCAAACATAAAGAACCTTGCCGTGAAAAATTGTTGGTAATCCAACTGAATAAAAGGTTGATTTGATTCAGATTGATCTTACCAGGCCTTCTGCAGCCAAGTGAACCTCAACACAGAAAAGCAGCAACACATCACGTTACCCTCAAATGGAGGAAGACGTTTCATCAAGAAGCTATGGTGGCCCACAAGGGACAAACGCACTGCAACGCCCTAGTGGCAACGGAGAACGGCTTCAAGTACAGAAACGATTCAAATTCACAAACTCAAAACGAGGTACAAAAAGAGGAACGTGGTGCAAATGAAAAAACCTCCCAAGGCCCTGACGGTAGAGCAGGAGTGTGTGTGGGATTCCTACCTAACGGTACAGTCGGGGTGTGTGTGGGATTCCTACCTGACGGTACAGTCAGTGTGTGTGGGATTCCTACCTGACGGTACAGTCAGTGTGTGTGGGATTCCTACCTGACGGTACAGTCGGAGTGTTTGTGGGATTCCTACCTGACGGTACAGTCAGTGTGTGTGGGATTCCTACCTGACGGGAGAGTCGGAGTGTGTGTGGGATTCCTACCTGACGGGAGAGTCGGGGTGTGTGTGGGATTCCTACCTGACGGTACAGTCAGTGTGTGTGGGATTCCTACCTGACAGGAGAGTCAGAGTGTGTGTGGGATTCCTACCTGACGGGAGAGTCGGAGTGTGTGTGGGATTCTTACCTGACGGGAGAGTCGGAGTGTGTGTGGGATTCCTACCTGACGGTACAGTCGGGGTGTGTGTGGGATTCCTACCTGACGGTACAGTCGGGGTGTGTGTGGGATTCCTACCTGACGGTACAGTCAGTGTGTGTGGGATTCCTACCTGACAGGAGAGTCAGAGTGTGTGTGGGATTCCTACCTGACGGGAGAGTCGGAGTGTGTGTGGGATTCCTACCTGACGGGAGAGTCGGGGTGTGTGTGGGATTCCTACCTGACGGTAGAGCAGGAGTGTGTGTGGGATTCCTACCTGACGGTACAGTCGGGGTGTGTGTGGGATTCCTACCTGACGGTACAGTCGGGGTGTGTGTGGGATTCCTACCTGACGGTACAGTCAGTGTGTGTGGGATTCCTACCTGACGGTACAGTCAGTGTGTGTGGGATTCCTACCTGACGGTACAGTCAGTGTGTGTGGGATTCCTACCTGACGGTACAGTCAGTGTGTGTGGGATTCCTACCTGACGGTACAGTCAGGGTGTGTGTGGGATTCCTACCTGACGGGAGAGTCGGGGTGTGTGTGGGATTCCTACCTGACGGTACAGTCGGGGTGTGTGTGGGATTCCTACCTGACGGTACAGTCGGGGTGTGTGTGGGATTCCTACCTGACGGTACAGTCAGTGTGTGTGGGATTCCTACCTGACGGTACAGTCAGTGTGTGTGGGATTCCTACCTGACGGTACAGTCGAGTGTGTGTGGGATTCCTACCTGACGGTACAGTCGGGGTGTGTGTGGGATTCCTACCTGACGGTACAGTCAGTGTGTGTGGGATTCCTACCTGACGGTACAGTCAGTGTGTGTGGGATTCCTACCTGACGGTACAGTCAGTGTGTGTGGGATTCCTACCTGACGGTACAGTCAGTGTGTGTGGGATTCCTACCTGACGGTACAGTCAGTGTGTGTGGGATTCCTACCTGACGGGAGAGTCGGGGTGTGTGTGGGATTCCTACCTGACGGTACAGTCGAGTGTGTGTGGGATTCCTACCTGACGGTACAGTCGGGGTGTGTGTGGGATTCCTACCTGACGGTACAGTCAGTGTGTGTGGGATTCCTACCTGACGGTACAGTCAGTGTGTGTGGGATTCCTACCTGACGGTACAGTCAGTGTGTGTGGGATTCCTACCTGACGGTACAGTCAGTGTGTGTGGGATTCCTACCTGACGGTACAGTCAGTGTGTGTGGGATTCCTACCTGACGGTACAGTCAGTGTGTGTGGGATTCCTACCTGACGGTACAGTCAGTGTGTGTGGGATTCCTACCTGACGGGAGAGTCGGGGTGTGTGTGGGATTCCTACCTGACGGTACAGTCGGGGTGTGTGTGGGATTCCTACCTAACGGTACAGTCGGGGTGTGTGTGGGATTCCTACCTGACGGTACAGTCAGAGTGTGTGTGGGATTCCTACCTGACGGTACAGTCAGAGTGTGTGTGGGATTCCTACCTGACGGTACAGTCAGTGTGTGTGGGATTCCTACCTAACGGTACAGTCAGAGTGTGTGTGGGATTCCTACCTGACGGGAGAGTCGGGGTGTGTGTGGGATTCCTACCTGACGGTACAGTCGAGTGTGTGTGGGATTCCTACCTGACGGTACAGTCGGGGTGTGTGTGGGATTCCTACCTAACGGTACAGTCGGGGTGTGTGTGGGATTCCTACCTGACGGGAGAGTCGGGGTGTGTGTGGGATTCCTACCTGACGGTACAGTCGAGTGTGTGTGGGATTCCTACCTGACGGTACAGTCGAGTGTGTGTGGGATTCCTACCTGACGGTACAGTCAGTGTGTGTGGGATTCCTACCTGACGGTACAGTCAGGGTGTGTGTGGGATTCCTACCTGACGGTACAGTCGAGTGTGTGTGGGATTCCTACCTGACGGTACAGTCGAGTGTGTGTGGGATTCCTACCTGACGGTAGAGCAGGAGTGTGTATGGGATTCCTACCTGACGGTACAGTCGGGGTGTGTGTGGGATTCCTACCTGACGGTACAGTCAGTGTGTGTGGGATTCCTACCTGACGGTACAGTCAGAGTGTGTGTGGGATTCCTACCTGACGGTACAGTCGGGGTGTGTGTGGGATTCCTACCTGACGGTACAGTCAGAGTGTGTGTGGGATTCCTACCTGACGGTACAGTCGGGGTGTGTGTGGGATTCCTACCTTCCCAGCAGAATCCGGAGGAGCGCGCCGCTGCAGCAGCAGCTTGGCCACTTCCAGGCTTCCGTACTTGGCGGCCACATGCAGCGGAGTGAAACCTTTCTGCAGAGAGAGACGGGGACGGAGAGACGTCTCAACACGGTGGCAGATGAACATCTGTGAGCCCAGAGCTGAGCCCAGATGCTTTATTCACCTTCAACCCCCCAAATGTCTAATGCTTTCAGCTCCATTTCTTTTATTCACATCCATTTTTTGCATTTCATGCCTGCAAACTTACTAAAAAAGTTCAAACTTTATCACAATATTCAAATTTTCTGAGACAGTCCTGTACATATGTATTATGTATATGTATGTAGATCTTTTTATCTTATATATCTTTTTTATCCTGTTGTTTTTAATTTTACTTGTCTTGTTTTATATTTGTAGCTGTGAAGCGTCTTTGAGATATTTTAAAAGTGCTTTATAAATAAAATTGATTATTATTATTATTAGGCCTATTATTATTATTATTATTATTATTATTATTATTATTATCATTATTATTATTATTATTATTATTATTATTATTATTATTATTATTATTATTATTATTATTATTATTATCATTATTACTTCTCCCTCCACAGCGTCCCTGGACGTTGCCCTTATTTGTGTATTATCACTAAAATCGGGGCGGCGTGGCATCAGACAGAAATCCCTTCACTTAAACAAGAATGTGCTTTCAGGTTATTGTCCTGAAGCGACTAGCAGCTGACTGACGTGCTGATGAAACCCCTGGTAACTCCCAGCCTGGGAGACGAGGCGGAGCTTCCGTTTGGCCCTGCGTCCTGCAGAGGGAGCACTTTAACCGTGTGAGAACCCTGAACGGAGCACATGACCGGTGTTTACCACCCAGCCCTGCTGGAGCGGCCGCTCCTTTGTTTGCTCAGCTCTGGTTTGGACGTCAAACATGCACAGAAAAAAAAACTGGAGATGAGAACACGAGAGTCGAGGGTAACGCATGTGTCCTGGTCAAAATAATGTAGTCGGGATCGATGGCTTTTACTTTTGTCTCACGACGCCACAGCTCTCGGTGGTTTGGTTTCTATAGCAACAGCCACATCCCTCGTCCCCAGAGAGAGGTCAATCTGGACCCGGTGAACCGAACACAGCGTCCCAAATGGCTTCGTTTCACTGTTTCACTGTTCTTGTTACATGAAGAAATGACTCCAGTGAGGAGCGGTGCAAAGCGCTGATCTTCAGGGTTCCGCCTCTTCACATAAACATCTCCACCATCACGATGATAAATCACTGGAACGGTCTGGGGCTTTAGGAGGGTTCAGACGCAGGCGGCAGCTTTACAGCCTCATCAATCTTTCATCAGAAGTGGGTCAGATAGACGGGCCGGCCGTAATCACAGGCGTCAGTGCAGCCCCAACTGGATTACGCTTCATTTTGATTTTCTTTTGCGCCAATTACAAGCCTCACTGCTCTCCCCAAGAACCAAACGTCAGCAGGACGTGTCGGGTGTGGCACGGATGGATTCCCTTCTTCTCCTTACATTCAGATTACATTTATAACTGCTAATCTTCTCAGTCAGCTCAGGCTGATCAGATCCGGAGAGAGTCAGACCGTCTTCATTTACACATTTACATGCATTTCTCCAAATCCAGATGAATTGATTGGATACGTTTTGCAGGTTGAAGTGTACAGCAGGGGTCTCCAACCCACTTCCTCCCAAGCTCCCATCGTAGTGACAGGTTGTCTAATAATACCTGAATTTAGTGCTATTAAACATACTGTATGTACAGTAACCTCCGACTATCTGTCCAGTAAACACCTCACTAAAGCAATGATAACCTTATGGTAATCTTAAACATGCTGTTGGGATATCGATGTATGGCCTTCAGTCTATTTACAGTCTAATGAAGTCCCATCTGGTTGTAGGAGGGACTTTCTCATGGATAACTGTTTTGAAAAGAATATAGAACAACGTGTCCAACCTCCGGTGAAAATAATATGTAATAGAGGGAATGTGCATGACGTCACAGATACGACTTCACAGCGGGTTACGCTCACTGAGTGACAGAAAGACTGAGTGTCAGAAAGACTGAGTGGCAGCGTAAACTTTCAGTTTGAGCATCTGGAAAACATCTAAAATGGGAAAGAGCTGTTTTGCGATCGACTGTACTCATAGATTTACTCATAGAGTTATCGTTTTAAAGACTGCCGAAAAATAACCACTGGTTCTTGGTAACTGTACCAAATATTAATGTCCATGGACCACTGGTTCTTGGGGTAACTGTACCAAATATTAATGTCCATGGACCACTGGTTCTTGGGGTAACTGTACCAAATATTAATGTCCATGGACCACTGGTTCTTGGTAACTGTACCAAATATTAATGTCCATGGACCACTGGTTCTTGGGGTAACTGTACCAAATATTAATGTCCATGGACCACTGGTTCTTGGTAACTGTACCAAATATTAATGTCCATGGACCACTGGTTATTGGGGTAACTGTACCAAATATTAATGTCCATGGACCACTGGTTCTTGGTAACTGTACCAAATATTAATGTCCATGGACCACTGGTTCTTGGTAACTGTACCAAATATTAATGTCCATGGACCACTGGTTCTTGGGGTAACTGTAACAAATATTAATGTCCATGGACCACTGGTTCTTGGTAACTGTACCAAATATTAATGTCCATGGACCACTGGTTCTTGGTAACTGTACCAAATATTAATGTCCATGGACCACTGGTTCTTGGTAACTGTACCAAATATTAATGTCCATGGACCACTGGTTCTTGGTAACTGTACCAAATATTAATGTCCATGGACCACTGGTTCTTGGTAACTGTACCAAATATTAATGTCCATGGACCACTGGTTCTTGGTAACTGTACCAATTATTAATGTCCATGGACCACTGGTTCTTGGGGTAACGGTACCAAATATTAATGTCCATGGACCACTGGTTCTTGGGGTAACTGTACCAAATATTAATGTCCATGGACCACTGGTTCTTGGGGTAACTGTACCAAATATTAATGTCCATGGGCCACTGGTTCTTGGTAACTGTACCAAATATTAATGTCCATGGACCACTGGTTCTTGGGGTAACTGTACCAAATATTAATGTCCATGGACCACTGGTTCTTGGTAACTGTACCAAATATTAATGTCCATGGACCACTGGTTCTTGGTAACTGTACCAAATATTAATGTCCATGGACCACTGGTTCTTGGTAACTGTACCAAATATTAATGTCCATGGACCACTGGTTCTTGGTAACTGTACCAAATATTAATGTCCATGGATCACTGGTTCTTGGGGTAACTGTACCAAATATTAATGTCCATGGACCACTGGTTCTTGGTAACTGTACCAAATATTAATGTCCATGGACCACTGGTTCTTGGGGTAACTGTACCAAATATTAATGTCCATGGACCACTGGTTCTTGGTAACTGTACCAAATATTAATGTCCATGGACCACTGGTTCTTGGTAACTGTACCAAATATTAATGTCCATGGACCACTGGTTCTTGGGGTAACTGTACCAAATATTAATGTCCATGGACCACTGGTTCTTGGGGTAACTGTACCAAATATTAATGTCCATGGACCACTGGTTCTTGGGGTAACTGTACCAAATATTAATGTCCATGGACCACTGGTTCTTGGGGTAACTGTACCAAATATTAATGTCCATGGACCACTGGTTCTTGGTAACTGTACCAAATATTAATGTCCATGGACCACTGGTTCTTGGTAACTGTACCAAATATTAATGTCCATGGACCACTGGTTCTTGGGGTAACTGTACCAAATATTAATGTCCATGGACCACTGGTTCTTGGTAACTGTACCAAATATTAATGTCCATGGACTACTGGTTCTTGGTAACTGTACCAAATATTAATGTCCATGAACCACTGGTTCTTGGGGTAACGGTACCAAATATTAATGTCCATGGACCACTGGTTCTTGGGGTAACTGTACCAAATATTAATGTCCATGGACCACTGGTTCTTGGGGTAACTGTACCAAATATTAATGTCCATGGACCACTGGTTCTTGGGGTAACTGTACCAAATATTAATGTCCATGGACCACTGGTTCTTGGGGTAACTGTACCAAATATTAATGTCCATGGACCACTGGTTCTTGGGGTAACTGTACCAAATATTAATGTCCATGGACCACTGGTTCTTGGTAACTGTACCAAATATTAATGTCCATGGACCACTGGTTCTTGGTAACTGTACCAAATATTAATGTCCATGGACCACTGGTTCTTGGGGTAACTGTACCAAATATTAATGTCCATGGACCACTGGTTCTTGGTAACTGTACCAAATATTAATGTCCATGGACTACTGGTTCTTGGTAACTGTACCAAATATTAATGTCCATGAACCACTGGTTCTTGGGGTAACGGTACCAAATATTAATGTCCATGGACCACTGGTTCTTGGGGTAACTGTACCAAATATTAATGTCCATGGACCACTGGTTATTGGGGTAACTGTACCAAATATTAATGTCCATGGACCACTGGTTCTTGTTAACTGTACCAAATATTAATGTCCATGGACCACTGGTTCTTGGTAACTGTACCAAATATTAATGTCCATGGACCACTGGTTCTTGGGGTAACTGTAACAAATATTAATGTCCATGGACCACTGGTTCTTGGTAACTGTACCAAATATTAATGTCCATGGACCACTGGTTCTTGGTAACTGTACCAAATATTAATGTCCATGGACCACTGGTTCTTGGTAACTGTACCAAATATTAATGTCCATGGACCACTGGTTCTTGGTAACTGTACCAAATATTAATGTCCATGGACCACTGGTTCTTGGTAACTGTACCAAATATTAATGTCCATGGACCACTGGTTCTTGGTAACTGTACCAATTATTAATGTCCATGGACCACTGGTTCTTGGGGTAACGGTACCAAATATTAATGTCCATGGACCACTGGTTCTTGGGGTAACTGTACCAAATATTAATGTCCATGGACCACTGGTTCTTGGGGTAACTGTACCAAATATTAATGTCCATGGGCCACTGGTTCTTGGTAACTGTACCAAATATTAATGTCCATGGACCACTGGTTCTTGGGGTAACTGTACCAAATATTAATGTCCATGGACCACTGGTTCTTGGTAACTGTACCAAATATTAATGTCCATGGACCACTGGTTCTTGGTAACTGTACCAAATATTAATGTCCATGGACCACTGGTTCTTGGTAACTGTACCAAATATTAATGTCCATGGACCACTGGTTCTTGGTAACTGTACCAAATATTAATGTCCATGGATCACTGTTTCTTGGGGTAACTGTACCAAATATTAATGTCCATGGACCACTGGTTCTTGGTAACTGTACCAAATATTAATGTCCATGGACCACTGGTTCTTGGGGTAACTGTACCAAATATTAATGTCCATGGACCACTGGTTCTTGGTAACTGTACCAAATATTAATGTCCATGGACCACTGGTTCTTGGTAACTGTACCAAATATTAATGTCCATGGACCACTGGTTCTTGGGGTAACTGTACCAAATATTAATGTCCATGGACCACTGGTTCTTGGGGTAACTGTACCAAATATTAATGTCCATGGACCACTGGTTCTTGGGGTAACTGTACCAAATATTAATGTCCATGGACCACTGGTTCTTGGGGTAACTGTACCAAATATTAATGTCCATGGACCACTGGTTCTTGGTAACTGTACCAAATATTAATGTCCATGGACCACTGGTTCTTGGTAACTGTACCAAATATTAATGTCCATGGACCACTGGTTCTTGGGGTAACTGTACCAAATATTAATGTCCATGGACCACTGGTTCTTGGTAACTGTACCAAATATTAATGTCCATGGACTACTGGTTCTTGGTAACTGTACCAAATATTAATGTCCATGAACCACTGGTTCTTGGGGTAACGGTACCAAATATTAATGTCCATGGACCACTGGTTCTTGGGGTAACTGTACCAAATATTAATGTCCATGGACCACTGGTTCTTGGGGTAACTGTACGGGTCACTCACTTTCTGACAATCTGTCTTTCTGCCACTCAGTGGGCGTAACCCGCTTTGAAGTCCCATCTGTGAAGTCATGCGCATTCCCTCTATACTCTAGATCAGGGGTGTCCAAAGACGGTCCTCGAGGGCCAGTGTCCTGCATGTTTTAGATGTGTCCCTTTTTTTATCAAACCGTGATACAAGAAGCTTGGTCATCAACAGAACTATCCAGACTTTGAAGACAAGGTGGTGACGACCGTTAATTAGAATCAGGTGTGTTGATGCAGGGAAACATCTAAAACATGCAGGACTGCGGCTCTCGAGGACCGACTTTGGACACCCCTGCTCTAGATAATGGATGGACCACTTGATATCCTCAATGCCTGAACACCATTTAAGCATTGGGAGAAAGATGTGTTCATGTGAAACCGGGTCTGGCTTGGACAGAGGTCAGAGGGACTTTGGCTCCTCAGCTCTTTGGGTTTAGTTAGTTAGTTCCTTCCACCCACCTTAGTGGCCAGCGAGTGTGAAGCTCCCGCCTCCAGCAGGACTGAGGTGGTCTCCAGCTGCCCCTCCCTGGCAGAGATGTGGAGGGGTGTGTAGCCGTTGGTGGTGGCGGCGTCAGGATGGGCCATGTGCTGCAGCAGCAGCTGCACGATCTCCGTTTTCCCCAGGCGGGAGGCAATGTGGAGGGGAGTCTGGTCCTCCTGAAACAGCACCGGGGAGAGAAGATTATTCCTCGTTTTGGGCTGAAAAAAAGAGTTATTGGAGCTGGTACTTGTGAGCGACGTCAGTCGTACCCGGGCCCGAGCGTCAACGATGGCTCCGTTCCTCAGAAGACACCGGACCACCTCCACCTGACCGGCCCTGGCGGCCATGTGTAACGCTGTTTCCCCTCGCTGCACACATAGCACACAACCCCGGCACGTTTGATACAAGCCGCCAGTAAAAGAACGTTACAACCATAGACATTCATACGTAGACGCCCCATCGAGTGCTGAGCCGTACGTCAACGTCGCCGCCATATTGGATGTGGCAAGACTGCGCTGTAAACTAATACAAGTAAATGGACTTATTTTCATAAAGTGCATTTCTACAAAGAAATTTACGTTTTACGTCTCATTTATTCATTCACACACGTACTAATAACATATTTGAACCATTTTTCAGACAATATCTGTCATATCTATATATAATAACTGAAACAATCTGAAAAATGGTTCAAATATGTTATTTTGTTACTTGAAAATTTTAGAATATGTTTATGTAAAATATGCTTTGTTGATGGAAAAATATGTTTCTCTATGTTTCTTATTTTTGTGAGGGGGATATATATTGTTTTTCAGCACTACCTTGTTCTCTATAGCTGATATAACATGAATTACTCCTATGTGGGATCAATAAAGTTCTTATTTTTGCCATCTGAGAAAATTAAATATATTATATTTGGTGCCTAACTGTTTCCCAAGTATATTAGTGCGTGTGTGAATGAATAAATGAGACGTAAAACGTACATTTCTTTGTAGAAAGGCGCTTTATGAAAATAAGTCCATTTACTTGTATTAGTTTACAGCGCAGTCTTGAACATCCAATATGGCGGCGACGTTGACGTATCGCAGCAGCGGGCAAGAACACTCGATGCGGCGTCTACGTATATATGTCTATGGTTACAACCCCCTCCCCACCCCCCATTCCGGTCGTTCCCATCACTCACGATGTTGCTGACGTCAGGCGAGGCTCCGTTCTGCAGCAGGAGGAGGACGATGTTCAGGTGACCCATGAAGGCCGCCACGTGGATGGGAGTCAGGCCGGACTGGACACAAGAGCGAAGCCAGTTAAGGAGGAAAAACACTCACCCAGGTTACCACAGAGTATCCATTCATCCATCCATCCATGTTCTAAACCCAAGGTAGAGGCACGGGTCCACCTGGACAGGTCGCCAGTCCATCGCAGGGCCACATATACGGACAAACAACCAGACACACTCACACCCACGGGCGATTTAGAATCATCAGTTACCTACTGTTAGGATTTCATGAAATTGTTAAAAGCTAAAAGAATTTATAACACTGGTGGGCTTTCTCTTTATATTCAAAGTAACCTCGTATGGATTAAGACACGGAGCCACCCCCTGGTGGTACGGGTAGACTAGATTAGATTAGAAGTTAAATACAATACACATAGCATTGTTGAAGAGGAGACGGTGGGGAAAAGCAGATGCTTAGCATTGGGGGGTCTTATCTGTGTTCTGGGTGGGCACCCCAGGTGAGAGAAATAACAAAGGAGATGGAAGTGACACGTTCCGGGGGTCTTTCCCGTAGCTGGCTCCACCAATGACATTCACTTGCAAAGAACACCCCCCTTCTTTTAGTATAAAAAGGAAGTGGATCGATGACCAGGGGTGCATTTCTCTCTTACCTCTGTGGTTTCCAGACAAACGTACCTCCAGCTGGAAAACCTTGTACTTGACGTATTAAAAGCTTGTATTAACCTTTGATTCGATTCCATTAGTTTTATTTTGGTTCGCCAGACAAACGAACACGAATCTTTCACTACTACGCATGTTTTTGGACTGTGGGAGGAAACCGGAGTAACCGGAGGAAACCCACGCAAGCACGGGGAGAACATGCAAACTCCACACAGAAAGGCCCTGCTGGGCCTGGGAGTTGAACCGGGGACCTTCTTGCTGTGAGGCAACAGTGCTGACCACTAAGCCACCGTGCTGGCCACACCACAGAGTATCCTGTCCCAGCAAACACGCCTGTGCTGCAGAACCTGAACTCAAGTCCAGGACCAGTGTTGTGCAAGTTCATACTTCTGATGAACTAGTTCAAAGTTCAGTTCACATAGTTTAAAAATGAACAGTTCACGTTCATAGTTCACTATTTTCATTTTGAACTAGTTCAAATTCAGTTCATTTCAATATTTTTAGGTGAGAAGTACGAATGAAACGCTGTTCACCGTATACCAGTGGTCTTCAGCCCTGGTCCTCAGGACCCCTGTCCTGCATGTTTTAGATATTTCCCCTCAGCTCCCTGATATAAATGACTGTCATTAACAGACTTGTGCAGACCTGGATGACAAGCTGATGACGACCATTAATTAGAATCAGGTGTGATGATGCAAGGAAACATCTAAAACATGCAGGACAGGGTTGGGGACCCCTGCTGAATACAATCATGTATTGTCCTAGTGGCGTTTCAACTTTATTCAGAGGCTGTAAATCTCCAACATTGTAGTGCATTATCAATTTGTCTACCTGTCACTGGGAAATCAGACCTCTTGGTCTTTCTGGGAACTTTTTTGATTGTTAAGGACTCGCAGATATTTTCTCCCACTGGACGGATGCTTTAACTCCACATGACGTTTCAAATGTGAAGTTGACGAGGCAGACGCTCAGACTTGTTTTCCAGCGCAGGTGGACATAATTTGCACAGAAAGGTTAGTTTCCTACCGTCAGACTCTTTGGGAGACGATGTGTAAAATTCCCGCAGATAATGATAAGCGGATCATCATCTGACGGCTCGCTGAGGCTGCGTCTGCAACGTCTCTCTTCACCTGTCAAGGCTGATTTATGGTTCAGCGTTAAATCGACGGCGAAGACTACGGCGTAAGGCACGCGGCGACGCGAACCATACAGTCCGCACGCCACGTACGTAGGTGTAACGCGGAACCATAAATCATCTTACATTTGTAAAGACTGCACCGGGCTCGTCGAGCATTTTAAATGTGCGCGCCGGCCGCTGGTGAAATAAGAAAGATTTTTCCGTAATAATTGGACCTAAACAGTGAAGCTGCAACTCACATAATCTGAACAGTTCAAATTCCAGTTCATGATCTGCAGAATGAACAAGTTCACGTTCAAGTTCTTTATGTGTAAATATGTTGCGTTCAGTTCAACGTTCTCACAGAAATGAACGTGTTCAATGAACGTGTTCAATGAACGCGTTCATTTGAACGCGTTCATTTGAACGCGTTCATTTGAACGCGTTCATGCACAACACTGTCCAGGACACATGTGGGCTGCTGTTAACCCAAACATGTTGTAGCCAGTCTACATTCACCAGTGGATGAGCTGCGTGTTTCCATGCAGGGCCAGTGTCTGCTGGCGGTCATTAGACCAAGATACTTAACTTGTAGTTAGGAAACAGCCACATTTCAAACAAAGACAGAGTAACTTCACTCTTCTTCCTATTACTATTGGCTATTACTCCTGGAGGAGTAATAGCCTCCTGGAGGAGTAATAGCCCAGATATACTTGCTGTTGGTTCTTGCGTTCACGTCCGTTCGCGTCTGTTCTCGTGCAGCACCAACTGCAACGTCGCTCGCGTAGTACGTGAGGAGAGCGCATCGTACCGGCGGTAACCGATAGGGGGCAGTAACCGATAGGGGGCAGTAACCGATAGGGGGCAGTAAGCAGAGCAACAGTTGGAAAAGTGATGAATTATTTAGTAGCAGCGGTAGTAGCAGTATCAGATTAGAACAACGAACAAGTTAACATGACACCATTGGATGAAGAGGAGATTATAACATTGCTTTGGTTGCGATCTCGGTAAAGGAAACGGTGCCAGCGACCTCCACGTCACTTGTTGTCAGCTGGTATCAGACCGGGACCAGCTGGTATCAGACCGGGACCAGCTGGTATCTGGAGCAGCTGGTACCGGGACCAGCTGGTATCAGACCGGGACCAGCTGGTATCTGGAGCAGCTGGTACCGGGACCAGCTGGTATCAGACCGGGACCAGCCGGTATCAGA
Source organism: Cololabis saira (assembly GCF_033807715.1). NCBI lineage: Eukaryota > Metazoa > Chordata > Actinopteri > Beloniformes > Belonidae > Cololabis > Cololabis saira. The sequence continues at coordinate 39,205,759 of NC_084606.1, forward strand.
CCGGAACCAGCTGGTATCAGACCAGCCGGTATCAGACCGGAACCAGCTGGTATCAGACCAGCCGGTATCAGACCGGGACCAGCTGGTATCAAACCGGGACCAGCTGGTATCAGACCGGGACCAGCTGGTATCAGACCAGGACCAGCTGGTATCAGACCAGGACCAGCTGGTATCAGACCAGGACCAGCTGGTATCAGACCAGCTGGTATCAGACCGGGACCAGCTGGTATCAGACCAGCCGGTATCAGACCGGGACCAGCTGGTATCAGACCGGGACCAGCTGGTATCAGACCAGCTGGTACCAGACCGGGACCAGCTGGTATCAGACCGGGACCAGCTGGTATCAGACCAGCTGGTATCAGACCAGCTGGTATCAGACCGGGACCAGCTGGTATCAGACCAGCTGGTACCAGACCGGGACCAGCTGGTATCAGACCGGGACCAGCACCACTCGCGTCCAGAGCCAGAACCGCAGGTCGCTACGCGTTCAGTGTCTTTTTGAGAACGTGCACGTCGATGCATCAAATGAACGCAGGGTACGCGTGGCGGCCATGACCCGTACGCGGTCTGAACTGCAAGTATATCTGGGCTCTAACGGGGCGTGACAGGCACCTCTGTAATGGCCTGGATGGAGGCTCCATATTTGACCAGCAGCTCCATCACTTTTACTCGGTTCTTCTTACAGGCTATGTGCAGGGGTGTGAAGCCGTTCTGTGGAGGAGACAAGGGACAAAACAGATTCTGAAACATCAGCGGGACAGCAGAGATGTGCCCCAAACGGACCAAGTCGCGCGGTTGCCTCGACACCTACCAACGCCCTGGCGTTAGGATTGGCCCTCTTGTCCAGCAGCAGTTTGGTGACTCGGTAGTGACCACAGTGAGCCGCCACATGCAACGCCGTCAAGTAGTCCAACGTGACATCGTCAACGGGGGCCTTGTGTTGCAGGAGATGTTTGACGCAGTCCACGTGGTCTCCTTGTGCTGCCATGTGAAGAGGAGACAGCCCGTTCTGCAAGAGCGACAGAGGCCGTCCGGTTTAGGCAAGGCAAGTTTATTTATATAGCACAATTCAACACAAGGTAATTCAAAGTGCTTTACATTGACATTAAAAGCAGCAAGACATAATTAGACAGTAAATAACAAATAAGATTGAATAAAATTATGAATAAGATGATAAGAAAAGAAGTAAAATAATAAAAAGCACAAGCTGTTAAAAATAAGGGCAGTAGAGTCCAGCAGGTAAGTATTTAATTTAGGAGTACGCTTGAGTAAACAGTAATGTAAAGATGCCATTGCAATAATCCAACCTACTAATGAATGCATGAATACGTTTTTCCATGTCTTGTTTAGAGAGAAACCCCTTAATTCTAGCAATGTTTTTTAGGTGGTAATAGGCAGATTTGGTGATAAACTTTAGATGGCTGTTGAAGTTCAGGTCTGAGTCAATAATTACACCAAGATTTCTGGCTTGATTTGTAGCTGTCAATGACATGGAGCCAAGGTGAGCGCTGATCTTTTCCCTTTCATTTTTAGGGCCAAAAATGATCACCTCTGTCTTTTCTGCATTTAGCTGGAGAAAATTCTGGCACATCCACTCATTGATTTGGTGAATACAGTTACTCAATGAGAGTAGGGGACTGTAGTCATGTGGTGACACTGAAATATAAAGCTGTGTGTCATCGGCGTAATAGGAAATAGGAAATGTTGTGATGTTCCATAATCTGAGCTAGGGGTAGCATATAGATGTTGAATAGAAGCGGTCCGAGAATAGACCCTTGAGGAACCCCACATGTGATCTTGGTTCTCTCAGACTCATGGTTTCCAATTGACACAAAAAAGGCCCTATCTTGCAAGTAAGATTTAAACCATTGAAGCACAGTGCCGGTAAGTCCCACCCACTTTTCCAGTCTGCTGAGAAGAATGTTATGATCAACTGTGTCGAATGCTGCACTGAGATCCAATAATACCAGAACAGAGGATTTGCCTGCATCATTATTCAGATGATTTTTTTTGTGGAGAAAACTGGTTGGACTGGAAGTAAATAAGCCAAAGATGATGTTATCATGCGGCTCTGCGGACCAGGGGGTATGCGGTCCTTCACCCTTCAAGCTCCAGCCCCCCTGACTACTGTTCGTCTCCTGCTTTACTGCTTTTGTGAATGTTGGGCATCCAGTATCAATACCAGTAACCTAAGCTCTCGCAATGAAGGAAGCTGTGGCCTTCGCTAACGTTACACACATGAATGAAGCATCATTCAGCGAGTATGGGGGGTCATGTGGAGCGTGATGACGGGTGTCCTGAACAACGGACCCACCTTGGTTCTGGCCAGCAGCGGCGCTCCTCTCTCCAGCAGAAGCTCCACGGCCGTCTCGTGTCCACTCCGGGCCGCGCAGTGGAGGGGAGTCAGCCCGTCCTACGGAGCACACAAGTCCGCTGTTAAAGACGGAGGCTAAACACGAGACATCATCAGCTGCTTCAGTGCTGTCAGGCGGCTGCTAGGTCAGACTACATCGGGGGTCGGCAAACCCGCGGCTCTTTAGCACCGCCCTAGTGGCTCCCTGGAGCTTTTTCAAAAATGTTTGACCTTTTTTTTCTTCCTTTTCCTCTTCTTTTTTTTCCTTTTTTTATCATTTTTTCCTTTTTTTCTTATTTTTTTTCTTCCTTTTTTATCCTTTTTCTCTTCTTTTTTTCCTTTTTTCTTCATTTTTTTTCCTTTTTTCTCTTTTTTTCCTTCATTTTTTTTCCTTTTTTTCTCTTTTTTTTCTTCCTTTTTTTCCTTTTTTTCTTCTCTTTTTTTCCTTTTTTTTTTTCTTTTTCTTCTTTTTTTCCTTTTTTTCTCTCTTTAGCGCCACCCTAGTCGCTCCTGGAGCTTTTTCAAACATGTTTAAAAATGGAAATGGAATGGGGGAGGGAAATATATTTTTTGTTTTAATGTGGTTTCTGTAGGAGGACAAACATGACACGAACATTCTTAACGTTTTCCAATGCTGTAAAAATGTGTAGAATAAATATTTGTTAACAAAGATTTGCATCAGAGCCACGCGTTTCTACCAGCAGGGCGGCGCCGGGCAGGTGGCTGTTGGAAACTAACCGGCCAAAGGGATTGTTTGCGAAGGGAAAAAGAGAAAAATAACCGAGGAGAAAAGAGGATTCAACTTTTCTTGGACCGAATCATTTGCGTTCATTGCAGACCTATTTGTAGACTTCAAAAAACAAGACTGAGATAATCCAGACTCTCTCCGCTAACACAGTGAAGGAAAGCGCCTTTAAAACGGCAGCAACATCAACGATCAGCAAATCAAGGACATAAATTCATCTCCAGCACAATCAATTATTGTGTTGAGTCATGTGATGTGATGGATATTGAGCAGACTTTTATGCAGGTATGTGAACTCTTATGTATTTGTAGCCAACTTAGTCTTTTTGATAGGCTAATATAACTAATATAGATACATACAGCATGTGTTGTCTTCATTCTAAGGCTTATACAAGACTTTTCATTTCTTGCGGCTTTTTGCGGCTTATTCAATGGAATTAACTATTTATTTATTTAATTATCGAACATTCAAATTATTAGTCAAGCAACATCTTTTGAATCAGTACAAGTAAAATGATAGAATATTTAAATAGAGATCACTTAAACCAGCAGCTGCTGAGACTGATATCTGACATGCTGGAAATGGAAACATAGTTGGTTATGACTGTTGTTGAATGTTTTTTTTCTTTATTAGATCGGTTGTGAAGTTCTAGACTGCAAATTAAATGAAATTGTGGACTGCTTTTTAGACTTTTTAACGACCTCAGATGAACTCTTAACTGTGCAGTGTTTTTGTTTAGTTTTGTGTTTTGTTCTCATTTCACTGTCTTCATTTTGTGGAATGTCTCTGCTTTTTTGCAGAGTATTTTTAATTTGATATTCTCTTTATCTAGTGGAAATGTATTTGGTTTTGCTTTCATTATGTTATGTTTAGTACTGTATTGTTTTAAAATGTTGGGGGACCCCAGGAAGAATATCTGCAGTCCTGCTGTAGCTAATGGGGATCATAATTAAACAATTAAACATGTTTGTTTTTAGGTTTTTTGGTCCAATATGGCTCTTTCAACATTTTGGGTTACCGACCCCTGGCCTAGATGATGAGCGTGTCAGAATCCGATAACAGCTAATAACAGCTATCTGGCATCATGTCACCATGTAATCCTCCTGATGTCCAGCTCCGCTGGAAACGACAGCACGCCACATCTGCCGTGGTTATTGGACTAATGTGGTCGCTGCTGCGGATGTAACAGGTGTTGTAACACCTGTTGGTAAATTTCTAGGTAGTGTAAACTCTAGTGTGTTAGAGTCAGTATTCATAGTTGCAGCTATAGAACAAGACTATAATAGTTAGTCTCAAACATAGCTTGGTGGTAGATATGCTGCTATAGGCTTATGCTGCCGGGGGCACCGACATGATCCGCTGGGCGGTGCCTCTCACCCTTCCCTTCCTCTCTTCTCCATTTCCATTTTTATTTATCATAAGTATCTCATAGCTATCATTTTTGTCCATCGTTCCTGTAGTTTCTTGTGCTGGCCCCCCTTTTTCTCTCTTTTGTGCATGTTTGCAGGCCGGAGCTTCAGGAGCTGCATTCTGGCCTGCGGTCCCGGTCCCCCCCCCCCTCTGGTCATCCCGTTGCTGCTTCCACCTGCCTGGGGTCTCCCCCCCTCTGGTCATCCCATTGCTGCTTCCACCTGCCTGCGGTCACCCCCCACCCATGTTCTGGGTCTCTGGAAAGCCCCTAGAGACAACTTTTGTTGTATCAGACGCTATACAAATAAAATTGAATTGAACTGAAAAAACATGGTCTTGGTTGCACTCACCCGAGTTTTAGCATCGATCTGAGAGCCGCGGTCCAGTAACAGGCGAACCATGTTGGTGTTTCCACGCTTGGAGGCCACGTGTAGAGGTGTGATCCCGTTCTGAGGAGAGAACATCTCACTCACTTACATGCATGTCACAATATACACACAATATACACACAAACCGTGATATCGGACCCCAACCCTTCTGAGACGGGGGTCAGCATCAGCCCCAATATCAAAACAAGTCCAAAAATAGATCCCTACGATTGAAAGATTTCTAAAAAGTTAATTAAATAAAAGGTTTCAGAACAACGATTCAACAACCTTTGTGACACACAAAGTTGACTGTACTTGCAAAATGTATTATTTACATACAAAAAATTAAGTAGTTTATACATAGAGTAGTCTTTCTTGATCTACATAATAATCTCATGCAAAAAGTTGCCTTAATTTTTTAAAGTAGATCAAGCACAATACTTCAGAGTGTTCACTTGTCAGCTCACCCTGGCCGTGAAGTCTACGGCGGCTCCTCGGTTCAGCAGCAGCGTGGCCACGTTGACGTTCCCGTAGTGGGCGGCGATGTGAAGGGGCGTGAACCCGCTCTGGAACACACACACACACACACACACACACACACACACACACACACACCGTCACCATCAGCGTTTCCCCAGTTCTGAACTCTGCCCCTCGCCTCTCCCACCACACATCCCAGCATGCAGCAGTCACATGAAGGATCCACAGTGAACCAACGTAAACTGGAAAAAAAGGATTTTTAACTTGTGCAAGTTTGATGATGTAGAAACCCTAAACACAAATTCACTCACACACTCACACGCAGTACTGGAGTTGAGGGGGGATGAGGGGGGATGGCATCCCCCCCCTGAAATAAAAATGGTCCAAATCATCCCCCCCTGAAATAAAAACGGTCCAAATCATCCCCCCTGAAATAAAAACGGTCCAAATCATCCCCCCTGAAATAAAAACGGTCCAAATCATCCCCCTGAAATAAAAACGGTCCAAATCATCCCCCCTGAAATAAAAACGGTCCAAATCATCCCCCCCTGAAATAAAAACGGTCCAAATCATCCCCCCCTGAAATAAAAACGGTCCAAATCATCCCCCCTGAAATAAAAACGATCCAAATCATCCCCCCTGAAATAAAAACGGTCCAAATCATCCCCCCTGAAATAAAAACGGTCCAAATCATCCCCCCCTGAAATAAAAACGATCCAAATCATCCCCCCTGAAATAAAAACGGTCCAAATCATCCCCCCTGAAATAAAAACGTTCCAAATCATCCCCCCTGAAATAAAAATGGTCCAAATCATCCCCCCTGAAATAAAAACGGTCCAAATCATCCCCCCTGAAATAAAAACGGTCCAAATCATCCCCCCTGAAATAAAAACGATCCAAATCATCCCCCCCTGAAATAAAAACGTTCCAAATCATCCCCCCTGAAATAAAAATGGTCCAAATCATCCCCCCTGAAATAAAAACGGTCCAAATCATCCCCCCTGAAATAAAAACGATCCAAATCATCCCCCCCTGAAATAAAAACGGTCCAAATCATCCCCCCCTGAAATAAAAACGGTCCAAATCATCCCCCCTGAAATAAAAATGGTCCAAATCATCCCCCCCCGAAATAAAAACGGTCCAAATCATCCCCCCTGAAATAAAAACGATCCAAATCATCCCCCCTGAAATAAAAACGGTCCAAATCATCCCCCCTGAAATAAAAACGTTCCAAATCATCCCCCCTGAAATAAAAATGGTCCAAATCATCCCCCCTGAAATAAAAACGGTCCAAATCATCCCCCCTGAAATAAAAACGATCCAAATCATCCCCCCCTGAAATAAAAACGTTCCAAATCATCCCCCCTGAAATAAAAACGGTCCAAATCATCCCCCCTGAAATAAAAACGGTCCAAATCATCCCCCCCTGAAATAAAAACGGTCCAAATCATCCCCCCTGAAATAAAAATGGTCCAAATCATCCCCCCTGAAATAAAAACGGTCCAAATCATCCCCCCTGAAATAAAAACGATCCAAATCATCCCCCCCTGAAATAAAAACGGTCCAAATCATCCCCCCTGAAATAAAAACGGTCCAAATCATCCCCCCCTGAAATAAAAACAGTCCAAATCATCCCCCCTGAAATAAAAACGTTCCAAATCATCCCCCCTGAAATAAAAATGGTCCAAATCATCCCCCCTGAAATAAAAACGGTCCAAATCATCCCCCCCTGAAATAAAAACGGTCCAAATCATGCCCCCTGTAAAACTGCCATCCCTCCTTTCCATCCCTTATGTCATTTCATCAATGAATGTGGTTTTACTGATATTTCAACATTTAGAGTCATCACCAGAAAAATAACACCAGAAAAATAACTTATTTGACAATTTTCACCTTTTTCAGGTAAATTTTCACTTGAAATAAGTAGAAAAATCTGCCAGTGGGACAAGATTTATCTTCTCATTACAAGCAAAAAAATCTTGTTCCACTGGCAGATTTTTCTACTTATTTCAAGTGAAAATCTACTTGAAACAGGTGAAAAATGTAGTTTTTTCCAGTGATGAGTCTTGTTTTAAGTGTAATGAGATTTTTTTACTAAAATGAGACATTTTAACTAGAAATAAGACAAATATTCTTGTTAAGATTGTGAGTTTTTGCAGTGATCCATGTTACTTATCCTGTGAAGGACAGAGTCATATTGATAAGTTCAGAAAAGGGTTTTTTATTGTTGTGTTTTGATGTATTTGATGTAAGCCCAGTGGATATTTAAAGCTTACAGAAGGCTGCATTTAACTGCTGCTATGTCATTCCTGCAGTATTTCTGCACGTGTTTTGGTCACTGCTATTATTTGTAATATATTATATTATTTGTAATCAGCACAAATTATCTGTCCCCATATGATAAAATCCACCATCCCCCCTGATTTCTTTTTACAACTCCAGTACTGCTCACGCACACGCACACACACACACACACACACACACACACACACACACACACACACACACACACACACACACACACACACACACACACACACACACACACACACACACACACAGTCCACCTCCATGCAAGAAACATAACTGGCTTGAAAACTCATGTCAAACTGAAATCAATGACAAAAGGAGAAAAACAAGAATAAGAATAGAAACTTGGGGACGTACAGTACAAGACAGTACACACACATAGTCATCCAGATGGAACAAAGAAGATTATTGATTCCAAATCAAATGGCATTAAAAATCATAAGGTGTTCCAGAACGGAGCTGATGTTTTTCCCCACCAACACGGTGCACTATGTTACTGTACGTCAGGGAGGAATTAGACTAGCGATGAAACCAGACACGAGGAGAGTTAGAGAGAGCAGAGCAGGTTGGAGGAGTTGTGAAATTCTTGCCTTACCTTGCCGTTCTGTGAGTGTTGGTCCGATTTAATGTGAAAAAGTTGTTTACAAAAGTGTGAAGAATACAACGTGATGGTTTCAAAACTTTACACAGTCAGAAGCTCAGAATGGTGCGAATGAAGCTATGGATGCAACATGCTGATCTGGCTTAAATTCGGGCTTAATAAGTAGATATTCCTGTACGTTTAGAGTCCAGGCAGCTCCCCATGCTTCCAATCAACCACTGTCGTTGTTTAGGATTGTTTAGGATTGTTTAGGATTGTCATACACCCAGAAATCTGAAGGTTTTCATGAGGAAAAACATGCATTTATAAAAAAGAAAAAGAAAAAAAGAAACAATCTGGAAGCTGTTGATGTGAACGACCAGAGCTGCCAATATAAAAAGACTATGATTGAATTTTTTATTTATTTTTATTTCATTTTGTACCATTTTATTTTATACCATACTTATTCTTCTTTTTTACTTACAGGACAGTCTCAGAAAATTAGAATATTGTGATTTTGTGTAATGCAAAACACAAATGTCATACATTCTGGATTCATTACAAATCAACTGAAATATTGCAAGCCTTTTATTATTTGAATATTGCTGATCATGGCTTACAGCTTAAGAAAACTCAAATATCCTATCTCAAAAAATTTGAATATTCTGGCAATCTTAATCTTAAACTTAAATTAATTTTCACACATTTAACAATTATATATTTAAAATATATTCACACAAATGTGTGTATCATGCCCTTAAACTACTATGTGCACTCTTATTTTAGTATTAACAACCTGTATTTTTGTGGAAAAAAAACATTATTAGCTAAGAACTACGTTTCCCTAGAGTCATGCTATACAGCTTTATGCTAATCAGTGCCATATTTGTAGTCACATTAGTTTGGGTTAAACCTAGAGTAACCCTAACCCTAATGTGTAAAAACGTTTTAAAAAACATATATCAATTGAATATATCTATTATGTAGTGCATCTGAAATAGTAACTACATTTTATAGAGATGATGTATGTTAAGGAATTGTAAATATATTTGTTTATTTAGGATTCTTTATTTAACGTCATGTAACTGACTGATATATTCACAGTGATTCAATATAAGTTGTAAATGTACCTGTGTACGGTTTATTTTAATATTTACCGTTCAAAAGCACAATATATTCAACGGTTTACTTCCACGTAACAGTAATCAATGACCACACATCCATGATCCATACATTGAAATGTTAAATAAAGTTTATAAATAAAAAAAACAAAAAAAAAACACGTCCACGTTGGGGTCTCGTCACGTGATCAGGATCTCCGCTCGTCACTCTATGACGTAGAGGGGATTGCCCAGGGAATTCCCTGTGTTTGACGGAATGGGAAAATGGTTAAAAAAATTAATTTAAATATCGCCTGTCTCCACTTCCTGGTTCAAAAGCAATTAAAAATGATATTTTGTGGCTGGACGACGCTCTGGTTAAGGTCTGGTTAGGTTAATGCACCACTTATGATTGGTTAGAAGTAGAAAACGCTTGTGGTTTTTGCTAAAAATAATAATTTCACATCACTTACGCCACCTCCGTCGTCATGGCGGCAGCAAACAACATGGTTAAATACTCGAATTCACGTTAAATACTAGAAAACACGGTTAAATACTTGCTGTCAAAATACTGTTAAAAATCATCAAAACACCATTAAAACGCTGTTAAAACAGCATTAAAAACATGCTTTTACAAACTGACAGTAACAAACAGTAACTAGCGCATCAGAAACGTATAACTTAGCCACTATAATAAAGAATAATATATACATAATAATAATGTATTAATCCGTGTATATATCACGACAACGGAGCCCATTGACTTCGCATAGGTACAATATCCGTGGTGCTCACACGGAATTTACCATTTCCGTGTTGGTGCCACGGAAAATAGTGGTGAGAGGTCGTGGCCATTTCACGGATTTTTGTGAGATTAGGTTGCTTACAATGGAAAAGAAGATTCTACCTTGACCCAAACCCCTCATTTTTATTTTGGCAGCTCAGGACATTAATAGGCAGCAGTAAACTTGAATGTATCACAAGTCAGCATGTCAGCAATACTTGTAAACAGCTGTCGTAGCTCATGGTGCATCTGTCGAAATCATGCAAAACCAACAAAAACGGATGCGGTTACAAGGCGTAACAACAGACAGCGGACATTTGCAGCTTCGACATAAAAGCATCAGTACAATATGCATTAGTTTCAAACTTTACAAGAGGAAAATGCAGTCATTTGAAATGAACAATTGGACTACGTCAGTAGTGATGTTGTGCAGAGATAAATGAAGAAATGAATGAATGGGAAAGAAGGATCAACATGAGCTGAAAAAAAAGGCTTTACAATAAAGCAAATGAAGTTTTAGATACGGTGTGAGAATAATATGAAAAAGAACATAGTGTGAATGCAGAACACATGGCAGCAGCTTCAGCCATGCATGGTGGCCTCGGACTGAACGCAACCAAAACAACTGAAAGTGTGAGGAAACAAAGTAAAATCAAGCATTACTGGATGATGGTGACACAGAGCTGTGGACGTAAAGACTGCAAAAGAAAGGAGATGGGCGAGTGGTGAATGTGTGGAGGATTAAAGGAAGGTGGGAATACCTCAGTAGTCCTATTAACCATCATCTGTTGCAGGAACGAGGGAGGGAAAGATCAGTTCAGTTAGACTACGGTCAACCTGCAGCGACGTGGCTGCAGAGACTCGCTTTTACATATGAGATAATCCACATTAGCTACCCAAGGGAACACGGGGAGAACATGCAAACTCAGTAAACACGGGGTAAACACGCATTCAGCACCCACAGCGTCCCCGGCAGGAACTGACAGGACCTTCTTGCTGTGAGACGGCTGCACTACCAGCTGCCATTTTCTCATTACTCCTCATCATTTTCTGCCAGTAATGATAAGAGACCAGGAAACTAGCGTAGACCAGTGAGGTGTAATAACTGGCACAGCAGTGTTTCAGCAGCGGTTCAGGTGAATCTTCATCTGGAGGTGTGTATTGCCTGCACATGTGAGTGTGTGCATGATGCCGCTAATAGCTGCTCTCGTCTCAAGCTTCCTGCTGACTCATCCTGCCCGGGGCTCGTCTCCAGCAGCATTGACACATGCAGCATTTTTAGGAAATGTATGAATAGCAACTCCTCTGTGATTTCTTACATAATATAACGGTGCCTCGTTGTGGATATAGAGGGAATGCACATGACGTCACAGATGCGACTTCACAGCGGGTTACGCCCACTGAGTGTCAGAAAGACTGAGTGTCAGAAAGACTGAGTGTCAGAAAGACTGAGTGTCAGAAAGACTGAGTGGCAGCGTAAACTTTCAGTTTGAGCAACTGGAAAACATCTAAAATGGGAAAGAGGTGTTGTGCGATCGACTGTACTCATAGATTTAGCAAGAAATCGGAGTTATCGTTTTACAGACTGAAGAAAAATAAGCTTAAAGGTATGGTCCCTGATTTTGGAGAGCTAGCAAGATTTGAAAGTGGCCCCTCCTCTAAGCTCCAACCCCTCATCTAAGCCCCGCCCCCTATTCTAAGCCACGCCCCCTCCCGTCAGCGCTCCGTCCAAAGCCACGCCCCCACAAACTTTGGGGAACGCGCATTTGCAGGAGTCGAGTTTTCCAGAACATTTTGGAGAGCACATTTTCAACAAAACTACCCCATGTCTCATTCACCTGTAAGCGAGGCCGGTTTTAGGGGGGGCAGGGGTGGGCTGTGTCCACCCAAACGTGCATCCTGCCCAACCAATCAAAGTTATGGGGATCCTTTATTTTTTTATAATTTTATTTTTTTATAGATATAAAAAAATATCACAGAATATCTGTACCGTTTCTGATTGAGTGGGCACTGCGCATCATTTGTAGACACAACAATGAACGCGTACCGCAAAAGTTGTGTCTCGGCGGAGGGACCCGACGTCCCAGCGAAATGGGCACAACAGAGAAGTTCAGAACAGCAGACAGAGCACACACTGAAGGCTGATTTATGGTTCCGCGTTACACCAACGCAGAATGGTGCGCGTCGCCGCGTACCCTACGCCGTAGGCTACGCCGTAGGCTACGGCGTAGGCTACGGCGTAGCCTGCGGCATAGCCGTGCCTCCAGAGCCTGCAGGACAGCAGCCACCGCCACCCGCACTGGTGCTCCGCACCAGCGCTCCGCTACTGGGGTCCGCTACTGGGGGTCTGCCACGGACCCCCAGTAGCGGACAACCTGCGCCGCAAAATCGGACTTTGGCTTTCTTTTTTTAGCCTTTTTAGCAGGGCGAGCCGTTACATTCGACGTGACCGCCCGACCGCGAGCCGGCGGTGAAGCCAGGAGCGGCGGGAGCCCTCTGATGTCAGGCCGCGGTTGCCAGTCGGTCTGGAGGAGAAGGCGGTTACACTAGGACACGTGGGAAGTGGACACAGGGGCTGGAAGCAGAGTGCAGTTTGGAAGCAGAGTGGCAAGCTGGAAGCAGAGAGACGATTGCGCGCATGGGACAGAGGGGGCGTGGGCGGGACTTAAAATGAAGGCATCTGATTGGTTCTTTCCCCCCCTGCCAATCCTCTGGTCCTCTGACCAATACGTTTAATTTGGACCGCAACAAACAGATTGGTCAGAGTTTTTACAGGATTAAAGCTTTCGGAGAGGTCCGATTTTTTTCTTTCCTTTTTCTGAACACATTATTCACTGGCTACTCTCAGGATGGAAGGACCATTTCACCCAGTATAACAATAAATGTTTTTGAATACGATCACAGACTATACCTTTAAGAGAGACAAATGGATCGCTGCAATTCACAGAAACAACTGGATTCCAGGCACCGAAAAGTGGATTTGCGGTTCCCATTTTGTATCAGGTAATGTTGGATTTTTGGGTAGCTAACGTTAAACGGTCAAATCATAAAGTTCGGTGTCCTCATCACTTTAATTTCTACAACAAATCCTGCCTTGAATACGGACCAAGCGTCAAGACTTCTGTAAGCCTTCAAGCTTTGCTTCGTGTATTTCCCCAGCGTAGAAAGTAAGTACATATAAATATCAGGAAACTGGATTGGTGGACAAATATTAATGTCCATGGACCACTGGTTCTTGGGGTAACTGTATCAAATATTAATGTCCATGGACTACTGGTTCTTGGTAACTGTACCAAATATTAATGTCTATGGACCACTGGTTCTTGGGGTAACTGTACCAAATATTAATGTCCATGAACCACTGGTTCTTGGGGTAACTGTACCAAATATTAATGTCCATGGACCACTGGTTCTTGGGGTAACTGTACCAAATATTAATGTCCATGAACCACTGGTTCTTGGGGTAACTGTACAGGTCACTGTCAAGTCCAACTGCCTTTAATTTAAGCCCATAATCGGCTGTTATCCCGTCTTCTCCACTAGTTGCAGCTGTTTTTGCTGATGTTTTGCCACACTAAGGGGGCTGGTCCAGTGCGGAAGTGACGTCAATGCAGACCCTCTATTAACCTTACAGGAAGGTGGATAACAGATGAGCAGAGACTCCCATCTTTACTCTAACCACATCACTTAGAGCCACATGTCAAAGGAACAGACACAATTATAGATCATTGCTCCACCAGCAAGTAACTGAATCCCCATTGAAAAGCCCCCCGTCTCTTGCTGGTAGTTAAAAAACCCCAAAACAAACAAACAAACCAAGCTCCTCCCGCCCAACTGTTGGCATGCAGTCTTATCTGTGACCACCGTACGACCTGCGGACAGCGGCACACTCCATGCAGTGGACAGAGCTACACTTAGACACCGGTGCAGCGAGGGATGGGGGGTCGGCGGAAGAGGGGAAGTGTGTGAGAGGGAGTGTTTCAAGAGAGGAAGGAAAAAGAAGGAAAAGGCCAGTTAGTGATAGGACCCGGCGTGGCATGGGAGCCACAGAGACACAGAAGAGAGAGATGCATTCACAGACTGATGGACGCAAACACAAAGTACACGAGAGGTTTATCACACGTTGGCGGGTGCCACTAAACACAAAACATTTCAAGGTTTTAGTAATTGTGGGTTATCCCATTGTTAGTGAGGCACTCAGCCTGGTCTTGAATGTTTACCTTCTGCATGCTACCCAGTTCCTCCCATCCCACCAAATACACATTCAGTCCAGCTCCACAGAGCTCACAGTAACAGTACATGCTTCGCCTTTGTTCACCAGTTCCACACTGCAGACACTTCTACACATGCCAAAGCTAACGGCTGAAACTGAACCGAGTCGTACCTTGGACTGGACATCAGCGTTGTGATCGTTCTGGAGGAGCAGGGCGGCCGATTTGGTGTCGTCCTTGCGGGCGGCGATGTGCAGGGCGGGCAGGCGAACTTTGCCCTTGGTGTCGTTCTCCAGTAGGACGGAGACCACCTGGTTGTGGCCCTGCTGCAGGGCGATGGCCAGCGGGGTGAAGCCGTCCTAGACGAGAAGGTAGAGAGTAGCGGCTTGCGTTTCTCCATGTTTATAAGAACTTCCTGGACTCAAAAGACCAAGATTCCTTGCTAAAAGAACATGCACAGAAAACAAATTCCTGTTCCTTTTGATGGGGAAATCCCGATAGGCGATACATGACCAAATATTCTGGTTTTAAAAGGAGTAACCCAGGGGTCATAATCGGGTTTTTAAAAACCGGAATATGAGCAAATTCCGGTTATTCAAAGGGGTTATTGGTGTTTACATGGCCGTGCGCAACCGGGTTATTGCTAATATTCCGGTTAGAAAAGGCTTATTGATGCATGGAAACGTAGTCAGTGTGGAGAACTTTGAAACAAAAAGGAATAAGTGCAACTTCAAATCCAGAACACGGGGAGGAAAGTGTCGGTCCACTCACCTCTGTAGCGGTGCTTTGATTGCCTCCATTCTCCAGCAGGTACCGCACCACGTCCAGGTGATTCTCCTGGGCTGCCATGTACAGAGGAGTGAACCCATTCTAGGAAACACCAGCACACCAAGGTGTGGTTTAACTTAGGACAAACACTTTCAACATCTGGTGCACTTTTATTCAATTCCAAGTGAAACGGAGGCCTTGAGTCTTCCTAGGACTCACCTGAGACTGCGAGTTGATGTCAGCTCCTCGTTTGACCAGGATCTTCACGACTTCAGCCTGGCCAGCCAGTGAGGAGATGTGAAGTGCTGTGTTTCCTTTCTGGAGAAGCAGAAAACCATTGACTTGAGATTTAAAGAAAAAAGAAAAAAGGGATAAATGATCCACTCATATTACAGCTCCCACCACTTTATCCCCTCAATAGTCGGGATAAGAACAAGATTCTTCTATAAAACGGCAAGTATTGACTACGGAAGAGTATTAAGGCCATGCAGGAGAAAAAATATTTGAGAGGGGAAGATTTGTTTTTTTTTATTATGCACTTCAAGAAAAAAGTCGAAATGTTGAGATTAATGTTGAAATACAATTTCAAGAATAAAGTTAAAATTTTGCCTGTTTTCTCAACATATCAACTTTATTCTCGACATTTCGACTTTTTTCTCGAAGAGCATAATAGAAAAAAAATCTTCCTCCTCTAAAATATTTTTATTTTTCTCCTGCCTGGCCCTAATACTCCGTACTTCCGTACTACGGAGTATTAGGGCCAAACTAAAAATGGAAATTACAAAAAAAAATGGAAATTACGAGAATAAAGTCATAATATAATGAGAATAAAGTCGTAATAGAATAAAGTCGTAATATTACGAGAATAAAGTCGTAATATATAATATAATATATAAATATAACTTCACAAGATGCTCAATATTCCTCATTTTAACACAAGGAGAAGAATCTCTTCCTGTTAGAGTTCTCATAAATTACCACTTTATTCTCATAAATTACCACTTTATTCTCGTAATATTACCACTTTATTCTCGTAATATTACGACTTTATTCAATTACGACTTTATTCTCGCAACATAATGACTTTATTCACGTAATTTTACGACTTTATTCTCGTAATTTCAATTTTTTTTTGTCTTAGTTTGGCCCTAGTACTTCGTACTTCTGTAATTGACAGTGTCGGATTTCAGATCAGCCTAAATAAACATCTCTCTGCAACAATTTTGAGTGTATCGCTGCATCAAATTGAAGATTTAATAACCGCTCTTATGCTGTTTAATTGAAGGCACTAAATCTGCCTTTTAACTGGTGTCCGCTTAATAAAGGTTAAATGAAATTCCAGGTTTCATTTTAGCAAAGTGAACGTGATTGTCACATTACACCGCTGCCATTTAGCAGCTCGTGTGAAGGGTGAAGTGTTTTAGCGACCCCAACACAAGTTACACGATGAAAGTTCCAGCTCGGGAAAGAAGCTGGAGCTTCTCTTGTTGCAGGAGTTGGAATGAAGAGCAGGAGCGTTGCTCCACGTTAAAAACGAAACATATCCTCCACTACTCCACTTTCACTCCGCGTCTGCTTAAACACCAGCAACAGACCTTGTTTTTCTCACTGAATCACTTGTGAACTTGATCTTTTTGGAAAAGGGGGACAAGGACAGACTGACGCTGACTGATTTGATTTATTTTAAATCTAATGAAGAAAGGGAGCGCTAAGCCGGGGGCTGGTAGCAGTCAGGTGTAAGGTTTCAGTGGTGAAAGAAGAAAAGTTCAACAGTCACAGAGCTGTAGGTCACCGCTGACACGATACTGCTATACTGCTATACTGGTCTATTTCATTCCTTCCTTTTCCTTTATTTCAAACAAGAAAAAAGATAAGAAAACAAATACAGGTGGGCATTCCACCACAAAAAGAAAAAAAACAACATAAAAAACATACAGGACTGTCTCAGAAAATTAGAATATTGTGATTTTCTGTAATGCAATTACAAAAACAAAAATGTCATACATTCTGGATTCATTCCAAATCACCTGAAATATTGCAAGCCTTTTATTATTTTAATATTGCTGATCATGGCTTACAGCTTAAGAAAACTCAAATATCCTATCTCAAAAAATTAGAATATTCTGGGAATCTTAATCTTAAACTGTAAACTATAATCAGATTGCTTACAGTTGTCTTGTAAACTGTAACAGTCTTGTTAAAAATATTTTTTATTTCAAAATAAGAAAATATCCTTTCAAATGCAAAATTAAGAACAATATATATCATTTTTTTATTTAAGTTTTGAAGGGGATTTTTTTGGCCTCTAGTGACCCTTTATTGAAGTTGCAGACAGGAAGGGGGTAGAGAGAGAGAATGGGGATGACATGCAGCAAAGGTGCAGGCCGGGATTCAAACCTGCAACCATGTATTTATATATGAGCCGCTTGCGCCACTGAGCTGCCCTAAAGCTAACTAACTTAGTAAATATTTACTAAATGTTGTACGGTAGCTGATAATGTTAGCTGATGGTCTTGCACACTGAATGGATGGTTTATTTCACTTAAGTACAAATGTGCGTATAATTCCACAAAACTGTTTTAAGGTTACTCAGGTGTAACTTTAGTTTGTTTTTTTCCGTTTCTGTACATCATTTTATGAGGGAGCAACATTTACTATAAAAGACTCATTCCCTCTTTTTTTGCCACGTTCAGTAAGTAAGGTGAGCTCCCATGTTGTAGTGTTTATTCAGCGTTTTATTGGTCTAAACCAGGGCTCGGCAACCCGCAGTTCTAGAGCCACATGCGGCTCTTTAGCGCCGCCCTAGTGGCTCCTGGAGCTTTTTCAAAAATGTTTGACCTTTTTTTCCTTTTTTTCTTCTTTTTTCCTTCTTTTTTTCCTTTTTCCTTTCCTTATTTAAAGAGGGATAAACTTCCTTTATAGTTGTTAGGAGAACAATGAACATTTTCAATATGTTTTGCAAGACGTTTACATTTATAAAGAAATCATTGAATTTATTAGCAATTTGTGTATGCTCTGTTATCTTATGCGCCATCCTGAAATGTAGACTGGGCTGGAATAGATGATTTTTTTTCTTGTTGAGTAATTCTTTCAATATTTTCCATAGATTATTTATTTCTTTCTAATTAGGTGGTTGTATTTATTCCTATAATTTTTGTAACGTAACCTGCACCCAGGTGTGTTATACATCAAAATGTGCGTCTCCATCCTGCGACGACGCGCATTACTTTTCTCTTTCAAAAGCGTTACCGCGGCGACGGTAGACGCCAAAAAGCCCCCCCCCCTTAATCGGATTGGTCCATATTTGATAGTTCCTACTTTCTGCCATAACCTTTGAATGGTTTGACATAAAGACTCGTGGGTGGTGTCATCGGACATGGTTTTGACTCCTTCACCTTAATTGGTGCAAATTAGCCCGGCCCCTTCATCTGATTGGTGGATATCTGATAGTTCCTACTTTCTGCCATAACTTTTGAATGGTATGACATAAAGACATGTGGGTGGTTTCATCCGCTAAATGTCCAGGCCTGAAGAATCTACATCAAGTCATACAAGCTTCCACTGCAGCCTGAACGTGCACAAGGGTGGAGGACCGTCCATCGCTGCTTGCAGCTTTAATTGTTTTTTGTGTTTTTGGTCCAATATTGCTCTTTCAACATTTTGGGTTGCCGACCCCTGGTCTAAATGTACTATTTTATTGCACCAGATATTTTCCAGACAGTACTGGGAACTTCACTAAAAGCAGTGTGTATTCTGGTTCCAGGTCCTCTCATTCCTGTGGTGTGAGGATGATCGTGTTACCTTGGTGGCTGAGTCCACGGCTGCTCCCCGGTCCAGCAGCTCCTGGACCAGGTCCACGTGGCCCTCCTTGGCCGCCAGGTGCAGCGCGTTCAGACCGTTCTGGAAAACAAAAAACCCATGGAAGGGAAATATGTCAGGCTTGAAGTTCTAGGAGACAAGTTCTAGAAGCAACAACAAAGATCCAAGACCAGTCCAAATGAAGAAACAAGTATCATCCTCCTCTGTGTCCACATCCAGTACTGGAGTTGTAGAATAAAATCAGGGGATGGTGGATTTTATCATATGGGGACAGATAATTTGTGCTGATTACAAATAATATAATATATTACAAATAATAGCAGTGACCAAAACACCTGCAGAAATACTGCAGGAATGACATAGCAGCAGTTAAATGCAGCCTTCTGTAAGCTTTAAATATCCACTGGGCTTACATCAAATACATCAAAACACAACAATAAAAAACACTTTTCTGAACTTATCAATATGACTCTGTCCTTCACAGGATAAGTAACATGGATCACTGCAAAAACTCACAATCTTAACAAGAATATTTGTCTTATTTCTAGTTAAAATGTCTCATTTTAGTAAAAAAATCTCATTACACTTAAAACAAGACTCATCACTGGAAAAAACAACAATTTTCACCTGTTTCAAGTAGATTTTCACTTGAAATAAGTAGAAAAATCTGCCAGTGGAACAAGATTTTTTTGCTTGTAATGAGAAGATAAATCTTGTCCCACTGGCAGATGAAAATTGTCAAATAAGTTATTTTTCTGGTGATGACTCTAAATGTTGAAATAGCAGTAAAACCACATTCATTAATGAAATGACATAAGGGATGGAAAGGAGGGATGGCAGTTTTACAGGGGGGATGATTTGGACCGTTTTTATTTCAGGGGGGGATGATTTGGACCGTTTTTATTTCAGGGGGGGATGATTTGGACCGTTTTTATTTCAGGAGGGGGATGATTTGGACCGTTTTTATTTCAGGGGGGGGAGGCCATCCCCCCTCATCCCCCCTCATCCCCCCTCATCCCCCCTCATCCCCCCTCAACTCCAGTACTGTCCACAACTAACTAAGCATGTCCCCCTGTCTCCCAGTCCATCTCTTGACCTTGTTAAAGACTAAAAAGCCTGTGATCAAAGCTGGATTAGATGCTGATGCAAATCCTGCAGTGGAAACCAGTATTAGGGCCAGGCAGGAGGAAAATAAAAATAACATTTTAGAGGAGGAAGATTTTCTTTTCATTATGAACTTGTCGAAATGTCGAGAAAAAAGTCAAAATGTCGAGATTAATGTTGAAATACAATTTCGAGAAAAAAGTCGAAATGTCGAGAATTGGCTTTATGATATTGATTTGAAACACAAATCACACATATGCATGTGCATAACTTCAGAAACGTCTCCTTAACGTTCCACGTTAGTGAGTTAGTGAGTTAGTGAGTTAGTGAGTTAGTTAGTTATAGTTAGTTATAGTTAGTTAGTTAGGTAGTTAGTTAGTTAGTTAGTTAGTTAGTTAGTTAGTTAGTTAGTTAGTTAGTTAGTTAGTTAGTTAGTTAGTTAGTTAGGTAGTTAGGTAGTTAGTTAGTTAGTTAGTTAGTTAGTTAGTTAGTTAGTTAGTTAGTTAGTTAGGTAGTTAAGTAGTTAGTTAGTTAGTTAGTTAGTTAGTTAGTTAGTTAGTTAGTTAGTTAGTTAGTTAGTTAGTTAGTTAGTTAGTTAGTTAGTTAGGTAGTTAGGTAGTTAGTTAGTTAGTTAGGTAGTTAGTTAGTTAGTTACGGCTGCTGCTGCAGAGCTGTCAGTCGCTCTAACTGGATTTTATGGGCCAGAGGAGACATTCACACTTTATTCACCCAATTGTATTTCAACTTTATTCTCGAAATTTCGAATTTATTCACGACATATTGACTTCTCTCTCGAAATTGTATTTCAACATTAATCTCGACATTTCAACTTTTTTCCCGACATTTCGACCTTTTTCTTGAAGTGCACAATAAAGGAAGACGATACGCACACCTCTGAACTTTTATCAATCTTCATGTATTAAAACTGATTTGTGACAGCCAAAATAAAATATAAATAGTCACCGGGAAGCGGTCTTCTGTTGATTTGATGGTCATTTGGGGTTATAAATAACGTCTGACCTCTATTAATATCTGCTGTGTCATGTGACACCGAGAGGAGGTGAAGACTCAGCAAAACACCACGGACGATCAGTGTGAAAACTGAGGCATTTCAACACATGCCGCTACATGGACAGCAGAAATGGATAAATATGAGGTGTTCACTGCACCGGAGCCATACTAAAACTAACAGAAGAAACAGATTTTAACATATTTTAGACATATTTTCTTTCTAAAGACTGAGCTCGCTTTATGCCATCTTAGGACACCACATAATTTCCAGTCCTAAATACAGAAACTGTCCAAACACAGGCTTTCTGACAAGAATGTAGAAACAACTCCACATGTGACCCCAAATGAGAAGCAAATTACATAATACATAGTTTAGGCTATTTCAATTTTATACTACCCCTACTATTCAAGGATAACCTGACAGAGCTGGGGCATCATTTATAAAAGAGTGTGTAGGATTCATACTAAAAGTGCACGTGCGCCCAAAGCCCGAAAATGGCGGGCGCAAAAAAAAAATCAGGATTTATAAAACCGTGTGCACTTGCACGCAATGTTGGCTTTATAAATCACAGTCCAGCTGGAAGATTGCGCAGGTGAATTCGCCTCATATCCCGCCCTCTACACGCTCACTTCCTACCATAAATGGTCAATGCAAACTACATGATGACTGTATTTGCATATAAATGAACCTGTCGATCAACTGTGTTTTACACACTAAAAAATCATGGCAGGGAAGACCAGGAAGCGAAATTTCACGGAGACTGAGATGGAGATGTTGTGGATGAGGTGGAGGACAGGAAAACCACATTATTTGATGGTCACAGTAATGGCATCACTAACAAAAATAAAGCAAGTGAGTTGCCTGCCAGAATGTGATTTGTGGCCGCGGGAGCGCGCACAGCAGCCCGTTGAGCGATAGCGCTGAAACGTCAGATTATCAGATTATGAAGCTCAAGAATGAGATTAAATCATTTTTAGGTAGAAACAACTTTTCATTAACTCAATCAATTTTTGGAAGGTAAAAAGACCCAGTTTCAGGGGAGAAATCAGATTCTGGCAGGCAATCACTTTTTGGAACGACACCGGCCCGTGGTGCAGGACACGCCATTCAGGTAGGATGATTTGACGGATGAAAATACCCCGTCAGATCACGCTTCCACATAGACCACGCTTCCACATAGACATCAACATTTATCTATGTGGAAGCGTGATCTGACAGGTTTTTTTCTTCCACCGAAGTGTCGTAAACATAGATCTATGTAAAGCACTTTCTGACTTCCTGCTGTTAAATCGTCTATTTGCATGAAAAAGCCTTTGAAAAAAAAGAAACTGAGATAAAAGAAACGGGGATGGTACAGTAGTATTTTCTGCCGAGGTAGGACAACTCGGCAGAACACCGGCTTGGGTGTACATGGATCTATAAGTCTGATATGTGATGACATTAAGGGCCAAATCCACAAAAGGATTGCGCGGCTTTTGCGGCCGCTAAACCGGTGCAAATGAGACAAAAAGAGAGCGTCTAATTCACAAAGTACCCGCAAAGGGCGAATTGCTCCACAAACTGCGCTGCCAAGCAAATAGTGGCAGTCTGCGCCGGTGCCATTTGCATGCATGTAAGTTAGGTAATATTCATACATTCGGCGCAAAATTGCCCCCTTTCTATGCAAATAAGCCTCATTGCAAAAAGCGCCTAATTCACAAAGGCCAGCGCTATTTGCCACACGCAAAAATAGTGGAGCAAATACCGTGTTTCAGAAGCGTGTATTAAACTGCGCGCAAACTCACTCCTCACTCCCCGTCTGTCTATGTTTCTCTCTCTCTCTTCAATATCATTCAAGCCTGTGTGATACTGAATGATATTAAGGGTGAAATCTACAGTCAGACATGACTGTAGACAATCAGATCAAGTGGGGTTGTGGACTTATCGGATTTAAAAATAAAAGTAACAGGACAGAGTTCAGGATTCATCCATACATAAGGGGCTGCTTTATTACAAACAATTCCACCATATAAACATATAAATCTAGAATGTGTGTTTAACAGCTGACCTGTAGGTGTGTGTAGCAAAACACAGAACACAAATTACCATCAGATCCTGATCTGGGACCTCATCTATAAAGCTTGCTTGCGCACAAAAAGGGCCTGAAAGATGCGGCGACGCGCACTGTACGGTGCGCGTCGCCGCGTAACCTTAGCCATATGCTCTGCGTCGATTTAACGCGGAACCATAAATCAGACTTGAACAGCACTGAGGGAGGAGGGAGGAGAGGGAACGGGGCTCTTCGCACAGTGTCTTGAGGATTTACAGGCTGAGCCTACCGTTAGTTCTTAAACTGTAAAAAAAAAAACGGGGGGAGAGAGACAAAAGCATGAGTTTGAAAAGTGGGGGGGCATGCCCCCCCTGTTCCCAGTCGAAATTGCGCCCTTGCGCCTCACGGCGTTTATTTTCACTTGCTTTATTTTTTATTTCTGCAGTTTTCATTATGGACCAATCTGTGTGCTGAAATATGGAGAACACTGGAAACAGCTCCGCTCACTCAGACAAGTGCAAATTGCACTCAGCTCCAAAACTTTATGGGCGTGTTTGCGCCGGTATATCATTAGAGCAAAATCTTTTGTGAATAGGACCTTAAAGCGGGGCAAATTGCGGGCGCAGATGCAGCGCAATTCACAGCGCTATTTGCGGGCGCAATCTGTTCTTTGTGGATTTGGCCCTAAGAGTATGACATGAATCTGGCTTCATTTCACCACCTCACCGCCTGTGTCGCCAGTTCCCCAGGGTCAGGGTTGGCATAAAGATACACACATTTTTCGTTTTTTTTTTTTTTTTTTTAATCCCAACCTTTGCGTAGAAGGTGGCTTGCACATCTTCCAAGCCCTGTTTTGTGAAAGCAAGCTTTATAATTGAGGCCCCAGATCCACATCTAGAAAGATGTAGGGTCTGAAAACAATTCAAGAAGACTTCACTCCTCCTATTTTGAGTTAATTGAGTTTCAATGAATTGAAATCATAAGCAGGTTTCCATTAGCAGGAGTCGGTGGTGGTTTTATTGGGCTGCAAACATGTTGAGTGTCTCAATTATATGGAACAGCTGTGAAACAATTTATGGGAACTTCCACATCCTGCCTTAGGTTAGGTCGGACCTGACTGTTGACTAGGTGCTCAGTGCAGCCATCTCAGTTCATTCAATGTTGATCTACTTATTAGTTTGTTTTTCCTTTTTTAGGGCCCGAGCACTTACAGTGCGAACTATTGTATCTGTAGGATTTTTTTTTTAAATTCTTTATTCTTTCTTCTGATGAAAGGAGGGCCTTTTTTCCCCCTAAACGTGCCCCACAAGTCACCAAATTTTGTAGACAAGTCAGGCCTGGCGAATCATTTGATATTTAATGGTTTGCATTAATGGGCGTGGCAAAATGGCTCAACAGCGCCCCCTAGAAAACTTTGTGCCTCAAGCCCCACAATACGGTTTAACGTACATGCACGAAAATCGGTACACACCTGTCCTGTCCAGGACATTTCTCTTGCGGGATGGGAGAAGACACAAAATCAATGCATCTCTATTGTTGTGCGGCATGAATTCTCAGAGTTTTGCAGATGCGGCGGGAGTGGATATAAACACTGCGGGAGTGGAACACACATGTCACGGTTGGGGGTGGTAATGGTCAGAAATTCAGCGGGAGCGGGATGAAGAAAACAGTCCCGCTAAAGCAGGGCTCTACTCTGGACTCTATGGAAGCATATGAGGGCATATTTTAAAATTAAAATGCATTTGCGGAAATGCTTTTTCATTTTAAGAACGTGGCTGCATTATACCTAAGCTCCGGTCAGAGTGACAGGTTTATTTCATGTATGTTTTTCATTTGGTTGCCAGGACAACGCTCCTAAACGCAGCTTTATCCCCCTCCCCCCCCATGTCCCCTTTAATACGCCGTCAACTAAACCTTGGGGAAAGCACGGCGCATAGCAACACTTAGTGCTCAAAGCACTAAAACAAAAATGAACAGGAGCTGATGCCGACGGCAACACAGGTGAAAGCAAAATGAAGGTTTGATTTGACTGAATTAAAGATGAATGCTTATCTGTGTAAATAAATGATGATAAAGAGTCAGGTCAGTGCAGCCGTCTCACAGCAAGAAGGTCCCGGGTTCAATTCCTGCTGTGGGCGCTGAAGTGCGTGTTAGTTCCCCCTTGACTTCAGCACCCTGGGTGGGGTTGGAGAAAGGATCTTTCTGTGTGGAGTTTGCATGTTTTCCCCGTGTTAGCAAGGTGAGCTACACTCACAAAAACATGCAGCAGTCCTGGGCTCTACTGCCCCCTCTGGCCAACCGGGGAACAGATGGGGATGGGAGAAACCCCACCCTGTCTGGTGAAAAGAAGCTGCTCACTCCTCAGGTTAAGGGGGTACGGAGCCCCTAAAGGGACACAGATTTTTTTTTTTATAACGAGTTTTACGCGTGCGCTTGAAACCTTTAAGTGAGCACGTAAAGTTGTTTACTTGCAAGCAAAGTGGTAATGTCCTTATAATGGAGTCCCAGGTTAAAATATAGCTCAGCTAAATCCTGTAATGTCATTTCCATCATAAACAGAGCAGGAACTGTACGGTCTCCTGTTCCAGCAAAACTCCCATGTACTTGTTTTTACGCTCACGTAGAACAACTTTTAGGCGCTCACTTTTAAGTTTTGCAAGTGCGCGTGAAACTTTTTAGTGAGTGCATAAACGTTTTACGTGCTCACATAAACAACTTTACGTGCTCACTTAAAGGTTTTACGTGCGCGCGTAAAACTCATTATATAAAAAAAATAAAATCTGTGTCCCTTTAGGTTCAGCTTCAGTTATTTGGTAATGAAATTCTGGACATTGATAACTCAGATGCTGCATTTTCAATTAATGCTATATATATATATATATATATATATATATATATATATATATATATATATATATATATATATATATATATATATATGTATGTATATATATTATTTTTCACTCTTTTTGTCTTCACCAGCACCTGTAGTAACCAGGGTTATAATAGTTTTGTATTTTTCATTTTAGTTTAGTTCTATTTCATTTTGACTTTTTCTCCTTCAATTCAGTTAGTTTTAATTCGTTTTTAGTGTGGGTTTGCTAGTTGTTATTAGTTTTTATATTTTCAAAAATGCTTCGTTTTAGTTTAGTTTTAATTAGGTTTTAGTTTTGACGTCACGGACCGTGAGGCGTTCAGGTGCCGTAGCTGCCAGTTGGAGATAAACGGCCAGAGCGGAAAACATTGATCATACCAAGAGGCTTATATTGACAGGGACAAAAACGGAGGAAATTATATCTATAATTTCAGTTTGTTTTAGTTAGTTTTCTAAAGACGCAATATAGTTTCAGTTAGTTATCGTTTTTGTCTTTTAATTTTCGTTTTTATTTAGTTCAGTTAACGAAATTGTTTTTTGAATTTTAGTTTTCGTTATTTCGTTTGTTTTCATGAACGATAATAACTCTGGTAGTAACAGTGTCAGCCTCCCCAAGGCTGCATGATGATGTGAGTATGTGTTGGTGTGGAGTACTATAGTATATATAGTATATACTACAGTATAGTATATAGTACTATCCATGAATCCATCTCCTACCTGGTTGCAGGTACTGATCTCCACGCCCCCTTTCAGAAATTCCAAAACCTTGTCCACATTTCCTGCCCTCGCCGCTCGCAGGAAACTGGTGTTACTGTCCGACTGCAAGAGACACAGAGAGAGAAAAACACAAAATACGCAGTTTTAAAAGTGATCAACAAAGAAAACGTTCAAAAAACACAATATTTAGTTGCAGCTTTTCCTCAAAGCCAGGCCTGTTTTTGGTCTGGAAAGGACACGTGACTTATTCTGCAGAAAATGTACACTTGTCGGATCGCTGGTTCTCTTCAGTGTAGCACATGGTTTCATGGCTGTATTTCTGCTGTGTAATCTTTATAATATAAAGATATAAATATAAAGCATATTATGCTTCTGCTACGGAAGAGGAATAGGGCCATGCAGGAGAAAAAATATTTGAGAGGGGAAGATATTTTTTTATTGTGCACTTCAAAATGTTGAGAAAAAAGTTGAAATGTTGAGATTAATGTTGAAATACAATTTCAAGAATAAAGTCAAAATTTCGCCTTTTTTCCCAACATTTCGACTTTTTTCTCGACATTTCGACTTTTTTCTCGAAATTGTACTTCAACATTAATCTCGACATTTCAACTTTTTTCTCGACATTTCAACTTTTTTCTCGACATTTCGACTTTTTTCTCGACATATCGACTTTTTTCACGAAGTGCATAATGAAAAAAAAATCCTCTCCTCCTCTAAAATATTATTTTTATTTTAATACTCTTCCGTATTCTGCAGCACACACAAGACAAAGCTATGTAGACGATGTGCAGCTCTATGTGTCCAAATCACCAGAATGACCTCAAACATGTTTTTCCACGTCACTTGATCTCATGACGTTTGTTTTTGCAGGTCTTCCTGACAAAGCTTTCCACCTCAACTTCAATTCAACATGTTCTGACCTATTTCTTGCCCAGAAATAAAAATGTGAACATCAAACAGCTCAGCTCGGTTGAAACTCAGGTATCCCTGCAGGTTTTTCATCTTCATCTTCAAAGCCCCCATAAAATGTTATGGTTTAATGGTGAAAGCACAAACTCAGAAGTGTTCATTCTCTTTCTGCTAAACACTTGTTCATATGTTTTTTTCATTTTTCAAAAAAAAATCCTGATTTCCACTGTTCTTTTTAAACTTGACAGGATCTACACAATATAATACTTTGCAATTTCTATATAAAAACAATATTTGAACCACAACTGAATGCATATGTTGTTTCTTGTCATTAACATTTTCACTTTCACTATAAACAATCAGCTCTGGTCAATCTACGCTCCCACCATCACCTATGATTAGATTAGATACTTTATTAATCCTTTGCAAGAAATGATGGTGTTACAGCAGCATCGGTGCGTTTTTCATTCCTACATTCAACACACTTAAATAACAGGGACCAAAATAAAAACAGGTTCAATAAAAACAGATCACTTAAAATGCTGGGGTGAACTTTGAACTTTGGGTAATTACCATGTCACACCTAGACTGTAACGCCTCCGCACTAGACCAGAAACTCTCCACATGAGTAAGGGATGTCAGACAAACACAACAGGGCAAAGTTCAGGGGGATTTATTCTCTGAAGGCACAAAAGTGGCAATTTACTTGGGGCGGTCCCAACATGCCTTTAGAGCAGGCAAAACAGCTCCTCGCAGCAACACAACAGCAGCAGGGCAAAAAAGAGGGTGAACTGAGGGTTTCACCCTCTTTTAAACCCGAGCCTTCTCCAAGACTCCACCTACCCGGCATAAACCATGTTTAAGTTTTTAAGACTTAAACATCATGTGCACTGATGAGGCATTGTGACACCGTGACTGACGTGAAACTCCAGCTTCCTCCCCCCTGCAGGGCCGACACCTTGGAACAGACTTGAACCACAGGAATGCCATATGACGAAGTTCCTGACTGACTGATATGTTAATACCAACTCATTTGGCCACAGACTTGAATCACGAGAACACCCTATGGGGTAATTTACAACTGAATGATATTCATGCCGAATGCCCGAGGACGGCATTTGGCCACAGATCACATCTGACTGTAAATACCCTTTGATTGCTTATCGTCTTTCACCTTTGGCTTGTTGATTCTTGCCTTTTGTGCTTTGAACTTACTGTATAAAGAGTCATGATTTCAACCACTCTGGGTCAGCACACCAACCCAGACACGCTCTGCGTAGGTCTGCTCACCGCCGGCTTACTGAATAAAACTCACTACACCACAGAGGACTTCTGAACTGGTTTTGATAATATTCTTCAACAGTACCTTCAATCAGGGTCCTCCCCTCTTTTAACAAATTAATCATTCCAACCTGTTTTTAGTAATGTCAATGATTTATTACCAATAGCACCCAAAAAGGAACATTTAACTTGGTTTGATCCACCTGCACTCCTCCCTGATGCAGGTGGACTCAACCAGCAGCAATCAAGGGGATTTACCAGCTCAGTGAAACCACACTGCTCCAGGTGGCCTTTGACTGTTTGTTGGAGGTTTATTGTCTATAGGTGAGGGCTACAGTGGCCATGTTCTCCCCATGGTCACAGACCGAAAGGATAATATCGTGGATACAAGCGGCCGAGATGAGTTTCCTCCGCAGGGTGGCTGGACGCTCCCTTAGAGATAGGGTGAGGAGTTCGGTCACCCGGGAGGAGCTCGGAGTCGAGCCGCTGCTCCTTCACATTGAGAGGAGTCAGCTGAGGTGGCTTGGACATTAATGATTTGGTTTTATATAGCGCCCTTCAAGAGATTTACAGAGATCATTATTCATTCATACACATTCTCACCGGTGGTGGTAGCCACATTTGTAGCCACAGCTGCCCTGCAGACTGACAGAAGCGTGGCTGCCATATCGCGCCTAACGGCCCCTCCGACCACCACCAAACATTCATACACATTCAAACACATTCACACGGGGCAAGGTGGGTAAGGTCTTGCCCAAGGACACTACGACAGCAACTGTGATGGAGCGGGATTCGAACTGCAAACCTTCCGATCATTGGACGACCCGCTCTACCACCTGAGCTACTGCTGCCCCGATACATCTGTATCGGATCATCCTGGGCGCCTCCCTAGGGAGGAGCTCCAAGCATGTCCCTCCTCCCTAGGGAGAAGCTCCAGGCATGTCCCTCCTCCCTAGGGAAGTGTTCCAGGCATGTCCCTCCTCCCTAGGGAAGTGTTCCAGGCATGTCCCTCCTCCCTAGGGAGGTGTTCCAGGCATGTCCCTCCTCCCTAGGGAGGTGTTCCAGACATGTCCCTCCTCCCTAGGGAGGTGTTTCAGGCATGTCCCTCCTCCCTAGGGAGGTGTTCCAGGCATGTCCCTCTAGGAGGAGACCCCAGGACACTCTGGAGAGACTATGGCTGCTTTCATACCTGTGGCCCGTTTGTTTTGTTCCAATTCAGGGGCTAAATCAATACAGTTGTTTCGTTTGTGGTGTTTGTGTTCACAAGGCAACCGTCTGTAGCGGTTCAAAGCTGTTAACAAATGCCATGAGAACCAACTGCTCTCTCATTGGTCAGAAATGAACGCGGAAGGATTTTCCTCTTCCGTACCGCGGGAAAAACAACAACTATGGAGCATCGTAAGCGAGTTATGAGTGAGTTGCGTCGGTTCATGTGTGGATTATGTTCTCACTGCAACGGACGCGCTCCAGGTCTGGAATGGAAGCGAGCCGAGACCACCTCTCCTAGGAGATCTTGGCTCGCTTGTTTTGTCCCGCATCTGAGCACGATTGCTGTGTTCAGATGTACCAAACCAACCGATCTTTAGGGGGAAACGCTCTCTGTTTCGGAACAACTGCTCCAAACGGGACAGGTGTGAGAGCACCCTAAGTCTCTCAGCTGGCCTGGGAACGTCTCGGACTCCTCTCGGAAGAGCTGGAGGAAGAACTGGAGGAAGAACTGGAGGAAGAACTGGAGGAAGAGCTGGGGGAAGAGCTGGAGGAAGAGATGGAGGAAGAGCTGGAGGAAGAGCTGGAGGAAAAACTGGAGGAAGATCTGGAGGAAGAGCTGGAGGAAGAGCTGGGGGAAGAGCTGGAGGAAGAGCTGGAGGAAGAGCTGGAGGAAGAGCTGGAGGAAGAGATGGAGGAAGAGCTGGGGGAAGAGCTGGAGGAAGAGCTGGAGGAAGAGCTGGAGGAAGAGTTGGGGGAAGAGCTGGAGGAAGAGCTGGGGGAAGAGCTGGAGGAAGAGCTGGAGGAAGAGCTGCGGGAAGAACTGGGGGAAGAGCTGGAGGAAGAGCTGGAGGAAAAACTGGAGGAAGAGCTGGAGGAAGAGATGGAGGAAGAGCTGGAGGAAAAACTGGAGGAAGAGCTGGAGGAAGAGCTGGAGGAAGTGTCTAGGGTGAGGGAAGTCTAGGCTTCTCTATTGAGGCTGCTGCCCCCGCGACCCGATTCCGGATAAGCGGAAGAAGATGGATGGATGGACTATAAACAACTTAAAAACATATGTGAAACACATTTGATCTGAGGGAAGATTATTCCTTAATAATCACCGGTTTAGGGTTAGGGTTAGGGTTAGGGTAGGGTTAGGGTTAGGGTAGGGTTAGGGTTAGGGTTAGGGTAGGGTTAGGGTATGTGGCCTTATCAGGCTCCTCTCTTGTGGAAACACCCGAGACACGCTCTACCTATAAATCAGACCTAAAACTTAAAACCGTTTCTAGTTCCGCTGCTGCAGACCTGGACTGCTGGCACACTGAGCTCTTCCTCAATCTGCTCATTATACTCATCTATGTATAATACAGTATTATTGTTACTAACCTGGCGTTTTTTTATCACTGGACTGATCTCTCTGTTTGTTGACGTTCATATTCAGGATGAGGAACTGACTCAAAGCAAAGGTTTCCATGCTGAGTTCCTTGGTTTTCCTGCTTTTTATGCAATGGCTTTATATGAATACAGAATGGATTACATTGGTTCATAAATGGATAAAAATGATCGAATTTAACAGGAATAAAATTAGAATACAGTTGGTCCGAGCTGCAAGTACCCTAATGAGTTGTAGTAAATTGGCGCTATAATGTTTAGATACAGGACTGTCTCAGAAAATTAGAATATTGTGATTTTCTGTAATGCAATTACAAAACCAAAAATGTCATACATTCTGGATTCATTACAAATCAACTGAAATATTGCAAGCCTTTTATTATTTTAATATTGCTGATTATGGCTTACAGTTTAAGATTAAGATTCCCAGAATATTCTCATTTTTTATTCAATATTAAAATAATAAAAGGCTTGCAATATTTCAGTTGATTTGTAATGAATCCAGAATGTATTACATGTTTTGTTTTTTTTAATTGCATTACAGAAAATAAAGAACTTTATCACAATATTCTTATTTTCTGAGACAGTCCTGTAAGTGCAAGTTAATTTTATGAGGAAACCACGAGCTTCATAGGAGTCTCTCATTCTGTCACTTTTTACTTGATATTACATGATCATCGTTTAAGAATTAATATAAATTATTTAAATTAGCTAAATAAGTCAACGTAGCTGAAAATGTTCTGGCTCTAGTCGCTGCGTTCAGTCTCATGGGTTTTTATGTAATCATCAATCTTTCATCCATCTAAAGAAGATAAATCAAGAACCAAATACGAAAAAAGAAATGACTGTTTACAGTAATTGTGCATTTGTAATGAGAGCTATAGTTTTTCAGTGCAGAACGATGTTGTTTACTGTCTGTTTTTACACTGCAGGTGCAAACACACCACGACTGAGGAGGCACAGCGACTCAGCACTTTTTCTCTCAGTGCCTTAACTAGCTCCGTCCTGGCTCCCAACCAGCGCGTCAAAGCTCCGCCTGCAGAATGAAAAACCCTGCATGGTGCTTGTTTTTGCTGCATTCAGGCTGCTGTCATGAACATGAATACACCAAAGCTGAAGAAGAGTAACTTCTGCAGAAGTTGGATTTGTTGTCACACATGGACACGGTCTCTCCTTCTGAGGTCAAATGTTGGCTAAAATGTTCAGTTGCATCACAGTTTGTATGCGACAGAGGGATGCAGGACTGATGGTGCAGCACGGACGGAGTCTGCTTTGTGCCCAAACAGAACAGCTCTCCTCCTGCCGTCCTGCAGGAAGCTGCTGGAGCAGAGAGCCGCACTGCATCACTCACACTCTGCAAACACAGACACAATCACCTCAGAAGACCTGGCCGACGGCTCTGCACTATTCACAACGAGACTCATGCGTTCAGTTCCATCTGAAATCAACTGCTACTGCAGCTAAATTCATACTTACACTCAGAAGTGTCAAAATTATTCACATTCATTACTCAGGTAGAAGTATATATACTAGAGTTTAAAAATACTCCTGTAGAAGTTGAAGTATCAACTCAAGTTTTTACTCAAGTAAAAGTA
Organism: Cololabis saira; assembly: GCF_033807715.1. Taxonomy (NCBI): domain Eukaryota; kingdom Metazoa; phylum Chordata; class Actinopteri; order Beloniformes; family Belonidae; genus Cololabis; species Cololabis saira. The sequence continues at coordinate 39,238,786 of NC_084606.1, forward strand.
TAAAAGTACTGGTTTCAAAACTACTTAAAGTATAAAAGTAAAAGTAATGTAAGGGGGAAAATTAAGGACAAAAGCCATTGAAAATGAATGTATCTTAGTATAATGCAAATATATTAAAGAAGCATATATGTGTACTATTGAGCATTAACATGTGTTTCAGAGGGCAGCAGATATGATGACTAGTTGCCTATAAGTATTGTAATGGTGCAAAAAGTCAAACTTCATGTTCATGTTATCATTTATCCTAACCTTTATTGGAATGTACATCCAAGTTTAGTTGCAGGAATCTGAGGGAACGGATGTAAGAACAAAACTGGACAAGAACATCTGAAACAACCACAACCAAATTCACTCTATCTGGATGGAGCAATTTAACTGGATAGTTTTGTTTTAAAGGCCGAAATGAAATAGAGTAACGAGGCTGTTTTTAAAATGTAAGGAGTAAAAAGTACAGATAATTGCGTGAAAATGTAAGGAGTAAAAGTAAAAAGTCGTCTGAAAAATAATTACTCCAGTGAAGTATAGATAACCAAAATTTCTACTTAAGTAAGGTAAAGAAGTATTTGTACTTCGTTACTTGACACCTCTGCTTACACTGACCACCTTTGTACGGTGGCCGACAAGGGCCAAACGCACTGCAACGGCCTAATGCGTCTCAGTTAAGGAAAACGGCCTCAAGTACAGAAACGATTCAAATTCACAAACTCAAAACCAGGTACAAAAAGAGGAACGTGGTGCAAATGAAAAAACTTGCTGCAAAAAACAAAGACAAATGCAGCATCATCAAACGTGCTGCAAATAGAGAAACGATGCAAAGCACAAAACCATATAAAACAAGAAACCATCTTGAAAAGAAAAACGCTTCATAACCGGTCACTACAACCGGAAGTGCTCCAAACCTGCAGCAGTCTGTCTTAATGTTAATTATCTGTTTTAATTTGTATGTACCAGGGCAATGTGCAATGCAACACACACTTTGTATGTCACACAACTTGGATTTTCTCAGTACCATAATATTACCATCACTGCTATTTCATTATTGTAGTATGCATTTTTTGCTCAAGTCACTTTAAACTCAAGTCACTTTAGATACAATCCATACTGTTTTTAAATGCTGCTAAATCTATTTTGCTACTATGTATGTTTTATGTGTGTTCCCTTGTTTGATTGTATTGTTGGACAGAATGGTTTTTATGTTTTCTGTGGGGACTGCGGGAGGAAACTAGCATTTCTGCTAAAATCTGGTGTATTTACACTGATTAATGTAGTGCTCATTAATATACATTGTCCCATCTAAATAAATAAACTTTGAAACTTCTAAAGGCAGCACGGTGGCTTAGTGGTTAGCACTGTTGCCTCACAGCAAGAAGGTCCCCGGTTCGACTCCCAGGCCCAGCAGGGGTCTTTCTGTGTGGAGTTTGCATGTTCTCCCCGTGCTTGTGTGGGTTTTCTCCGGGTACTCCGGCTTCCTCCCACAGTCCAAAAACATGCATATTAGGTTAATTGGTGATTCTAAATTGGCCGTAGGTGTGAGCGTGAGTGTGGGTGTGAGCATGGTTTGTGTGTCTATATGTGGCCCTGTGATGGACTGGTGACCTGTCCAGGGTGTAACCCCTGCCTCTCACCTGAAAATAGCTGGGATAGGCTCCAGCAGACCCCCGTGACCCCGCAAGGGATAAAGCGGGTAAGATAATGGATGAATGAATGAACTTCTAAAGATCAGATGCATGTCCAGCACCGTGTTGGGAGGAACTGACTCCGTAACTGGTGAATCCAGAAACGAGCAGACCTGAACAAGGAAGAACCCTGGCGCAGGATGGGACTCACTCTGCTTCACTCACGCTACCGGAAAGTTACCTAGGAATGTCTGAAACTAGGAATGCCAGAGTCCAGCTGGAGACTAGAGAGACTCCAGCTGCTCCACCAGGGCTAACGCCGCCTTTATTCCTTATTAATATTTATAAGAAATGTATCCATATCCAAAACCCCGCAAGTTCTACACAGAAAACTATGTTACAGTTCAGAACATCATAGCTATAGCACGAGACGCTGCCACAGGTGACTTTTCACAAACTATAGTAAGAGAACGGTGATGTGCAGAGCTACAGGACTGTCTCAGAAAATTAGAATATTGTGATAAAGCTCTTTATTTTCTGTAATGCAATTAAAAAAAACAAAAATGTCATACATTCTGGATTCATTACAAATCTACTGAAATATTGCAAGCCTTTTATTATTTTAATATTGCTGATTATGGCTTACAGTTTAAGATTAAGATTTCCCAGAATATTCTAATATTTTGAGATAGGATATTTGAGTTTTCTTAAGCTGTAAGCCATGATCAGCAATATTAAAATAATAAAAGGCTTGCAATATTTCAGTTGATTTGTAATTAATCCAGAATGTATGACATTTTTGCATTACAGAAAATAAAGGACTTTATCACAATATTCTAATTTTCTGAGACAGTCCTGTATACAGACATTGTTGAGTTTGCTTTTGTGCTCTGTCTCAATGGTATTTTTACCGAAACGTTCATTTCAAGCTCACGTTTTATCTTTTCATTTAATTTTTCAACTCCCGTGAATGAATGAGACGGTGGGAAACGCTTCGCTACACTCACTGTGTCACGTTGGTGCATGCAACAGTTCTTTGTTTTCCAGCAAACAATGTACAAAGCTGCCACCGTGACACAATCGCGCCTGATAAAACCTCACTTTCCCCTCGGAGGTGCTCGGTCACATGATGCAAGACGTCAACCTCGTCACCAGTCTGGCTGGTTACCACGGCGACGGGTCTGAAACAACCGGGGCCTTTGAAGAGAAACCCACATCACAGAGAACGGCTGACGGCTTCCCAGAGGAAAGACTTCAGAACAGAAGAGGGAAAGTTCAGAAGCTGCTCTGAAGGGTCACGTCTGGGCTCAAGAGCAGAAAATACAAAACAAGAAACAGTTTGCACAAGGACATCCCTCAAGGACACACGTGTCCTTTAAGGCCTCGCTTATGGTCAGTCTTGTTTCTCATCACATCACCTCATAACCAGTACTGGAGTTGAGGGGGATGAGGGGGGATGAGGGGGGACGGCATCCCCCCTGAAATAAAAACGGTCCAAATCATCCCCCCTGAAATAAAAACGGTCCAAATCCTCCCCCCTGAAAAACTGCCATCCCCCTTTCCATCCCTTATGTCATTTCATCAATGAATGTGGTTTTACTGCTATTTCAACATTTAGAGTCATCACCAGAAAAATAACTTATTTGACAATTTTCACCTGTTTCAAGTGAAATTTTCACTTGAAATAAGTAGAAAAATCTGCCAGTGGAACAAGATTTATCTTCTTATTAAAAGCAAAAAAAATCTTGTTCCACTAGCAGATTTTTCTACTTATTTCAAGTGAAAATCTACTTGAAACAGGTGAAAATTGTTGTTTTTTCCAGTGATGATTTTTTTTTACTAAAATGAGACATTTTAACTAGAAATAAGACAAATATTCTTGTTAAGATTGTGAGTTTTTGCAGTGATCCATTTTACGTATCCTGTGAAGGACAGAGTCATATTGATAAGTTCAGAAAAGTGTTTTTTATTGTTGTGTTTTGATGTATTTGATGTAAGCCCAGTGGATATTTAAAGCTTACAGAAGGCTGCATTTAACTGCTGCTATGTCATTCCTGCAGTATTTCTGCAGGTGTTTTGGTCACTGCTATTATTTGTAATATATTATATTATTTGTAATCAGCACAAATTATCTGTCCCCATATGATAAAATCCACCCCCCCCTGATTTAATTTACAACTCGAGTACTGGGAATAACCAAACCTGCCAACCGTGACAGATCTGTCTGAAGTTTTGCGCCCCGACGCATTTCTCCCAGGACTTCTTATAAAACATTAATTTACAAAATCAGCGTCCGCCCCTGAGTTTATCTAATAATGCAAAGACTTCAGCCCGACACAGTGAGCGAGCGAGCATCTTCATCCCTCCCACCTGGCACCGTCCTCTCAGGCGGTAACCATGGCAACAGGGCTTTCTCTCTGTCAGCTAAGCTACTGTAGCACAGGAAGCACAGATGACACGAAGGTGGTCGTTTCCTTTAGTTTCTGTCTACAGAAGCATCAAAAACACAGCTCTTTTCAAGCTTCAGTAGCTCTGACTATGTGTCACTTGTGGAGGTGTAATCAGTACCGGAGTTGAGGGGGGATAAGGGGGGATGGCATCCCCCCCTGAAATAAAAACGGTCCAAATCATCCCCCCCTGAAATAAAAACGGTCCAAATCATCCCCCCCTGAAATAAAAACGGTCCAAATCATCCCCCCTGAATTAAAACGGTCCAAATCATCCCCCCTGAAATAAAAACGGTCCAAATCATCCCCCCCTGAAATAAAAACGGTCCAAATCATCCCCCCTGAAATAAAAACGGTCCAAATCATCCCCCCCTGAAATAAAAACGGCCCAAATCATCCCCCCTGAATTAAAACGGTCCAAATCATCCCCCCTGAAATAAAAACGGTCCAAATCATCCCCCCTGAAATAAAAACGGTCCAAATCATCCCCCCTGAAATAAAAACGGTCCAAATCATCCCCCCTGAAATAAAAACGGTCCAAATCATCCCCCCTGAAATAAAAACGGTCCAAATCATCCCCCCCTGAAATAAAAACGGCCCAAATCATCCCCCCTGAATTAAAACGGTCCAAATCATCCCCCCTGAAATAAAAACGGTCCAAATCATCCCCCCTGAAATAAAAACGGTCCAAATCATCCCCCCTGAAATAAAAACGGTCCAAATCATCCCCCCTGAAATAAAAACGGTCCAAATCATCCCCCCCTGAAATAAAAACGGTCCAAATCATCCCCCCTGAAATAAAAACGGTCCAAATCATCCCCCCTGAAATAAAAACGGTCCAAATCATCCCCCCCTGAAATAAAAACGGTCCAAATCATCCCCCCTGAAATAAAAACGGTCCAAATCATCCCCCCTGTAAAACTACCATCCCTCCTTTCCATCCCTTATGTCATTTCATCAATGAATGTGGTTTTACTGCTATTTCAACATTTAGAGTCATCACCAGAAAAATAACACCAGAAAAATAACTTATTTGATAATTTTCACCTGTTTCAAGTAAATTTTCACTTGAAATAAGTAGAAAAATCTGCCAGTGGGACAAGATTTATCTTCTTATTACAAGCAAAAACATCTTGTTCCACTGGCAGATTTTTCTACTTATTTCAAGTGAAAATCTACTTGAAACAGGTGAAAATTGTTGTTTTTTCCAGTGATGAGTCTTGTTTTAAGTGTAATGAGATTTGTTTTACTAAAATGAGACATTTTAACTAGAAATAAGACAAATATTCTTGTTAAGATTGTGAGTGTTTGCAGTGATCCATGTTACTTATCCTGTGAAGGACAGAGTCATATTGATAAGTTCAGAAAAGTGTTTTTTATTGTTGTGTTTTGATGTATTTGATGTAAGCCCAGTGGATATTTAAAGCTTACAGAAGGCTGCATTTAACTGCTGCTATGTCATTCCTGCAGTATTTCTGCAGGTGTTTTGGTCACTGCTATTATTTGTAATATATTACATTATTTGTAATCAGCACAAATTATCTGTCCCCATATGATCAAATCCACCATCCCCCTGATTTCTTTTTACAACTCCAGTACTGGTTGTAATACTTGAAAAGTTGCATTCTTAAAGAGGATATGTAATGGAAACATGAATATCTAGAGAGTCTTGTGACCTCACAGATCCAGATCTGGATAGAAGACACATAAATATTGTCAACGCGCTGTCTGCCTCTCTGGAACCGCACCAGAGGGATCGTAGTGTGTTGCCCGCTGCAAATCGACCTCACGCAGCTCTCATTACCACTCCGTTGCCTAGTTACACGTCCAGTAAACACACAGGAACGCACTTATCAAATTACAGACACCTTTCTGGCCATATTATCAACTTCTTTCCAATATTAACTCTAATTTCAAGGTTGATTAAAGCAGAACAATATAGATGTGGGTGTAAAACCAACACAATGAGGATCACAATTTCAGCAATTATGAACCAAACTCCAGAGGGGATTTTCACAGATTCAATACGATGGCAATTATTATTTCATGTTTCCTGTATACATATAACATATAGTATGAAGTGGTCATTGGGGCGTGGTAGTCTAGTGGCTACAGAGGTGGCTTGGGCCTTAACCCTAACTGCTCCATGGTGTGTGTGTCTCATGGCGCTTTTCCACTAGTACCTACTCAGCCCGACTCGCCTCGGTTTGGTTCTTTTCCACTAGGGGTCTAACGTGCCGAGTAGATACTTTTTCTGTAACTATTCTGCCGAGGTTCTAAGCTGCTGAGTCGGCTGTATCCGACGTCATCACACTACAGGCCACCGATTGGTCGGGGGGTTGGAGTCAGACGTCTGAGTAAGGAGGTGGAAATCAGCGAATGCACAACACCGGAACCTGCAGTGTGGGAGTGAGAGGGGCAGGGTAACGGCCCGGTCAGGCGGGGGACAGATTTGTCCATCAAGACTCCTCTCCCTGGCCCTGCCCCTTCTCAACCTTTCCCCGACCCTGAACCTAACCTGGGGCTTGCTGATTGGGCCGGAGCTTCGGGAGCTGCGTGCTGGCCTGCGGTCCCCACCCCCGGTCATCCCGCTGCTGCTTCCACCTGCCTGCGGTCCCCACCCCCGGTCATCCCGTTGCTGCTTCCACCTGCCTGTGGTCCCCACCCCTGGTCATCCCGCTGCTGCTTCCACCTGCCTGTGGTCCCCACCCCCGGTCATCCCGTTGCTGCTTCCACCTGCCTGCTGTGCTGTTGACGTCCCCGACCCCCCAGTCTGGCCCTCGGCAGGAGGGTCCCCCCTTATGATCCTGGTCCAGGTTTCTTCCCTCCTAAAGGGGAGTTTTTCCTTGCCACTGTTTGGCTTAAGGTTTTTCTCCCACTAGGGGAGTTTTTACCTGCCATTGTTTATGTAATAATTGCTCGGGGTTTATGTTCTGGGTCTCTGGAAAGTGTCTAGAGACAACTTTTGTAGTATTAGACACTATATAAGTAAAATTGAATTGAATTGAATTGAATTGAATTGAATTGAATTGAATTGAATTGAATTGAATTGAATTGAATTGAATTGAATTGAATTGAATTGAATTGAATTGAAAGAGCGACTCTGACGGCTTCTTGTTCATTTTATTCAACCATCAACGGCAGCAAAAGTCTGTTCTGGTCCAACTCTGAGGTGCAGATGTTCATGAACCTGGTGCTGAGGAGAGAATTAAAAAGGATCTAGACGGAGATAAGGAACGACCAGATCTACCAGGAGATCTGTCTCTTCATAGCTGCTCACGGCTCCAGATGACTTTTCAGCAGCAGAGACAAACTAACAAAAAAAAGCATTGCCGCTTGAAGCTTCTCTCACTCTCATTTTTTAACTTGATATCAAACACAAGCCACAGACCCAGCAGCACATCTATCATCTCCTCCAGGTTCTACATCTTTACTGTTGTTGTCTTCTTCCTTTAGATACACAATCAAATACGTCACAGCAGCTTCTCCAACCTCCTACTTCTCATCTGGGTATTGAAGATAAACAAGGGCAAGTCGAGACGAGTCGGGCTGAGTAGGTACTAGTGTAAAAGTGCCATAGTGCCAAATTTCCCAGAATGCTTTAGGTCATCATTTGCATACTGAATCAAACAAAAAAATATGGCGGACATTTCTAATTTTTTAGTGAATAAAATCAATATTTTGAGTTAGTTTCTGCATAAAAAAGTGAGAAATATATATTTTACTTTCATAATATTCACTCAGTGAATGTACATAATCACTCGCTTGCTCGTGAAATTTGTTCAGATCTCGCCAGAATAAAGGCAAAGTCAGTGAAGTGAAGGCAACATGATTTGAAGCTGAGGCTGGAGTTGGAGAGACAGAGATGCAGAGGCTGACAACATTTACCATGAGTGCCAGAGCCGTGATATAAACCTTCTCTCAGCAACATTTTTGCAGTTCAAGTTAGAAACGTTGTGATTTTTGAGGTTTCTCCTCGGTACCTGACACGAGTCACACTGGCCTTGATGTCACTCAGATATTTGTTCCCAAGATTCTAGTGTCTCAGGAAACGTCTCTTAATAAAGTATAAATACAGTAATTCTCCCATCAGGAGTCCGTCTTGTTGCATCTGTGAGAGTTGGTTGAGATTCCACCACACAGCTAACAGGCGCTTTATTACCTGGGTCATTTGTCTGTAGCTAACGTTTTCCCCGACGATCCGAAGAGCAAAGCTGAAGCATACACACACACAGACTGAGTTTAAGCAGCTCCGAGTTCAAACAAGCCCTTCATCCAGACAGACACCAAAATAAAAATAGCTCAGCTTTTAAGGGTGAGACCTGACGCTAAATTCCAAGCGTTTCAAAAAAGTTTCAAATCCATATCACCTGCAAGAAAACTAGCATTTCCGGAGTGTCCCAGTTTCCCCAAGTCTGTCCATGCACCTGTTCTCCGGAGATCTTACCAGCATCAGCAGAGGCTCTGCGGGGAAATGCTCCATGCAGTAGTATTCTGGCAAGGCATTCTGGTCCCGGTCAGACTGGATCCAGACGGTCCTGAGCCCCGTGTCCGAGCCGCACACCTTACACATGGCTGCATTGCCCATGCTGCAAGGTTTTCAGGTCTCTCCCATCAGAACGTAAAGTAGTTGAAGTGGAAACATTTAATCGCCCTGCTAATCCCTGTCCTCCCCCTTAAAACCCTTACAGGCTCCGGTCCAGGAGGGGGGGGGGGACCCCTAAGTCTCAGCCCAACCCCTCTTCCCCTGGTTCCCCCTCTTCCCCTGGTTCCCCCTGGTTCTCCTGGTTCCCCTTGTTCCCCCTGGTTCCCCTGGTACCCTGGTTCCCCCTGGTTCCCCTGGTTCCCCTGGTTCCCCCTGGTTCTTCTGGTACCCCCTGGTTCCCCTGGTACCCTGGTTCCCCCTGGTCCCAAGGAGGGCTCCTGTCCTTGAAACCAGTGGGCCTGTGACCACGGCCAGCAGAGTGCTGGTTCCTCGTCACTGCCCGACCACTGACCAACAACCAACAACCCCCCCGCCACCACTCAGCTATTTTTACACCCACCAGCCCAGCTATGCACGTGGGGAGAGAGGGGAGAGAGGAGAGAGGAGGGAGACGGGGGTCGGCCCAGGGCAGGGGGAGGGGGGATCGCACACACTAAACATGGACTACAATGAAGCACGGAGGGGTGCAACCGTCCAACCAAGCATGCTCACGTCAAAATATCCCCTTGACTCGCTATTAACACGGAAGATGACTGAGATGTAACGTGTGACACCGCGGGAACCGTGAAGCATGCACGTGCAGAGGGGGGTGCAGAAGGTGCTCAAGCACCCGCCCCCTTTGCTCAGATGCCCAAAGGTCCCTTCTAGTCCATGTTCCAGACCAGATATCAGCACCACTCAAGGTGACCAAACTTACCTATGATTTTTGAACAGATCCATGTCTGTAAATTATATTCTGGTATAATAACCTTCCTGAGTGGCAGCTGGATCAGAGTTATCAGCTCATGAAGTTAAAACCCCCTTCAGGTTAATTGATGATTCTAAATTGGGTTTATTATACATTTCCTGAATCCTTATGGTCCTGTGATTATTCCAGTTTCTGTATTTTTTGTGTGTATTTTTTTGTATTTTGTGTCTCTAATGTTGTTTATAAAACTAAGCTGGTTCTTTATCTCATTGTTATGTCCTTTATGTCGTGTATTTGCAGATAAAGACCAGTTTGTGACATTAGTGGCTTTTATAGTTTCATAGGAGCCTAATGATGCTCTTCCAGTTTAAGGCTCACAATGACCTGTAACAACAATATAGTAGGGGTATATTATACATTTCCTGGATCCTTATGGTCCTGTGAGTATTCCAGTTTTTGTATTTTGTGTCTTTGTTGTTCCTAGATGACACAGGAATAAAAGATAGTATATAATTTAGGCGAAAATTGTGTAAAAATGTGTGTTGTTTATAGTTTAAAGAGCTGCAGTGACCTCTATGTTGGTCAGAAAGATTCACATCTTAGCTTGAATGAATGTTTAAAATGATACCAAAGACAATATAGTGAAACATTGACAGATTTACTGTACATGAGTCTAAACCAGGATATGCAGCAGCATCTAAAATGTAATTTTCTGAAGGGGCTGGTAACTTCATGAGCTGATAACTCTGATCCAGCTGCCACTCAGGAAGGTTATCATACCAGAATATCATCTACAGACATGGATATTTTCAAAAATTATGGGTAAGTTTGGTCACCTTGAGTGGTGCTGACAAGTGAAATTCTGGGCTCTGGCCCCTGGACTGGCCTTTTAAAAAGAAAAAAAGATTTCCATTTTCAAGTGTGGACCTATCATGCCATTCATTCAACAATATCATTTAACAATTAATAATAATTCAACTAAATAAAATGATATGATGAACATCCCCCTCCCTCATCACGTGACCTGCCCCGCACTTTGCAGGTCTGCAGGAGATTGACACTTCAACGGAGGAGATATTTCCACTTCCTGGTCTGGTTTGCAGCAGTAGCATTACGTGCACATTACTAGTGTGTGCTGTTGTTGTTGTTGTTGTTGTAAGGCACTTGCTGAATTTCACGTTTCAAGTGCCTTACTACAACAACAACAATCCTTTGCAACTGCGTAACGTGCTGTATATTATTAGTAATTAGTGGCCATTAGCCGCTGGCTGACAGAGAGGGGGATAGAAATGCAGCTGCTCGTCTCTCTGGGTGTTTTTACCCACCGTTTTAGAGATCGTGTTATTTTAATTTAAAGCAATTTAAATTTAGTTGCAATCCCCCCCTTGGCTGTGTGCGTGAGTGCACGGGTGCATGTTTTATGTGCATCAGATTTATATTTTATTTATCAGGATATTTAATTGTGCAGACATGCCTGTAAGGAGAGGAGGTGGAGAGAGAGGGAAAAGGATTGGAGTGAGGTGCTAAAGGTACCAGGTGTTTACAATAATGTTATTTATAATATGGATAACTTGGATCCTAAATATTCAAACATTATCAACCTGGTGATTATTCTGGGTAAATATTATATTCACTCTTGTAAGTGGAGTGGACATACTCCCTCCTTTACTATATTTTTACATTTCTTACCAACTACTTTAAATATATGAAAAAGATTGATAATATGAATAGCGTAGTGTTGCCAAGAAACTGCACTCATCCATAACTCCGTCCTTGCTCTTTTGATTTTATTGTACCTTGCTGTCCTTATGCTTTTGGTTTGTTTTTGTTACTGGTGTGAATTTTTTATCTTCACCATTGTTGCTGTAATTATTTCCTAATTTCATACCTTTCTCACTCTGCCTTAATCTGTAGATTATTTGTGCTAATTAAAGTTTAAAAATAAGGCAGACAAATCCGCTGCTGACCCAGGTGGATGACTTATCAGTACAGCCTGTTTGTTTTCGTGCAGCCCGTCATCCATGGATATTGCTGATAATTTTCGGTCTTGAAATGCCTTTCTACTTTCTTAACCTTTTCTTTTAATTCCAGTTCTGGAGTTGGTCTTCCATTTTTTATTATTTGAATTTTCTCTGTGAAAGGCCACCTTGAAAAAGGTGATGCTATCAAGCATAGCCACAACATCACTCTCGTCTTCCGCAATTTAACTCCGTCTCTCAACCGCTCTCACCGCTCTGCAGAGATTTGATGTTGGGACTTCATGAAGGCCTACGATTTGTTCTATTCCCGCCCACTTGAAATCAAACCGTGATTGGTCGATTTGACCATCACTCTCCACACCAAAACACATAGCTTGGCCTTCCCCGGGATTCGTGAAGTCCTAACCAATGAATGAGCAGCTAACAGGGCTTCTCGCACATGTCGAACACTGGAAATCTGCAACAAAAACCACAAACGAGATACGAAACCGACACAGAGCCGACCAAAACACGAGCAGCAATCGACCCAAATCTCGAGATCCGATCACAGTCTAAGCTAAGCTACCGCTAACTAACCCCAAAAACTACAGAGCAAGCATGCAGGTGAACAAGCCAGTGTGTATGTCTATGTGTGTGTGTGTGTATGTATATGTCTGTGTGGCTATGTGTATGTGTGTGTGTGTGTGTGTGTGTGTGTGTGTGTGTGTGTGTGTGTGTGTGTGTGTGTGTGTGTGTGTGTGTGTGTGTATGTGTGTGTGTGTGTGTGTGTGTGTGTGTTTATGTATATGTCTGTGTGGCTATGTGTGTGTGTGTGTGTGTGTGTGTGAGCGTGTATATGTATGTGTGGCTATGTGTGTGTATATATATATCTGTGTGGCTATGTGTGTGTGTATATATATCTGTGTGGCTATGTGTATGTATATGTGTGGCTATGTGTGTGTGTGTGTGTATGTATATGTCTGTGTGGCTATGTGTGTGTGTGTATATATATATCTGTGTGGCTATGTGTATGTATATGTGTGGCTATGTGTGTGTATGTATGCATGTATGAATATATGTATATGTGTGTGTGTGTGTGTGTTTATGTATATGTCTGTGTGGCTATGTGTGTGTGTGTGTGTGTGTGTGTGTGTGTGTGTGTGTGTGTGAGCGTGTATATGTATGTGTGGCTATGTGTGTGTATATATATATCTGTGTGGCTATGTGTGTGTGTGTATATATATATCTGTGTGGCTATGTGTATGTATATGTGTGGCTATGTGTGTGTGTGTGTGTGTGTGTATATGTCTGTGTGGCTATGTGTGTGTGTGTATATATATCTGTGTGGCTATGTGTATGTATATGTGTGGCTATGTGTGTGTGTGTGTGTGTGTGTGTGTGTGTGTGTGTGTGAGCGTGTATATGTATGTGTGGCTTTGTGTGTGTATAAATATCTGTGTGGCTATGTGTGTGTGTATATATATATATCTGTGTGGCTATGTGTATGTATATGTGTGGCTATGTGTGTGTATGTATGCATGTATGAATATATGTATATGTGTGTGTGTGTGTGTGTGTGTGTGTGTGTGTGTGTGTGTGTGTGTGTGTGTGTGTGTGTGTGTGTGTGTGTGTGTGTGTGTGTGTGTGTGTGTGTGTGTGTGTGTGTGTGTGTGTGTGTGTGTGTGTGTGTGTGTATGTCTTAGTGCCCCGGGAGGTCAAAAGAAGAGGTTCAAGGACAACATAAAGGCAAACCTGAAGAAGTGTCACATAAACCTTAAATCCTGGGAAGACAAGGCAACAGACAGGACGACCTGGAGAAACCTTGTCCGTGAGGGTGCTGCACAATATAACGACGACCTCCACCATGCTGCACAAGACAAGCGCAGACGCAGAAAGGAGAGAGCCTCCACCAAACAGGCCCAACCCAGACCCACCACCACCACATTCCCCCGTCCATACTGCACCAGAGTAATCGGGTCCAGGATCGGCCTCTACGCCCACCTGAAGACCCACAAGGACCAGGAAGGAGGACAGTCATACTCGACTACGAGTGACCGCCGATGATATATCTGTGTGGCTATGTGTATGTATATGTGTGGCTATGTGTGTGTATGTATGCATGTATGAATATATGTATATGTGTGTGTGTGTGTGTGTGTGTGTGTGTGTGTGTGTGTGTGTGTGTGTGTGTGTGTGTGTGTGTGTGTGTGTGTGTGTGTGTGTGTGTGTGTGTGTGTGTGTGTGTGTGTGTGTGTGTGTACGTGAGTGTGTGTGTGTGTATATACCAATGTGGCTATGTGTATTTATGTGTGTGGATATGTGTGTGTGTAACCGGGCTTCTCTGAAGGCATAGAAGGCCCTGAAGTTTCCCACAGCTTCATACACAACATGGAAGTCAAGAGCGTTTCCTTCAGACCTGTGTGTAATGTGCAGTCAACAAGTGGAGAGGTTCTTGAAAAGGTAGTGATGGCTTTTCTGGAAGAAAATGACCTGAAGATAGACAACATCAGGGGTCGAGGTTCTGACTGGGGCTGCAAACATGAGTGGGTGCTCATCAGCAGGCCTGGACCCCCATCTGAGCTTCAAACCAGGAGGAGGAAAGTTCCAGCAAAGCTGAAGTTTGTTGCCACAGCAGCAACAAGTGACCATGCTTTTGCAACCCTGCAAGATTAATACAGAGTTAAAGTTTACTACACTTTTTTGAACACCATCAGTGCGTTTACATGGAAAGTTTAATTCCTCTCCCCAAATGGATCGCTGCAATTCACAGAAACAACTGGATTCCAGACACCGAAACGTGGATTTGTGGTTCCCATTTTGTATCAGGTAATGTTGGATTTTTGGGTAGCTAATGTTAAACGGTCAAATGATAAAGTTCGGTGTCCTCATCACTTTAAGTTTTACAACAAATCCTGCCTTGAAGTCGGACCAAGCCTCAAGACTTTTGTATGCCTTCAAGCTTTGCTTCGTGTATTTCCCCGGCGTAGAACTTAAGTACATATAAATATCAGGAAACTGGATTGGTGGCCAAATATTAATGTCCATGGACCACTGGTTCTTGGGGTAACTGTACCAAATATTATTGTCCATGGACCACTGGTTCTTGGTAACTGTACCAAATATTAATGTCCATGGACCACTGGTTCTTGGGGTAACTGTACCAAATATTAATGTCAATGGACCAATGGTTCTTGGGGTAACTGTACCAAATATTAATGTCCATGGACCAATGGTTCTTGGGGTAACTGTACCAAATATTAATGTCCATGGACCACTGGTTCTTGGGGTAACTGTACCAAATATTAATGTCCATGGACCATTAGTTCTTGGGGTAACTGTACCAAATATTAATGTCCATGGACCACTGGTTCTTGGTAACTGTACCAAATATTAATATCCATGGACCACTGGTTCTTGGGGTAACTGTACCAAATATTAATGTCCATGGACCACTGGTTCTTGGTAACTGTACCAAATATTAATATCCATGGACCACTGGTTCTTGGGGTAACTGTACGGGTCACTGTCAAGTCCAACTGACGCTAATTTAAGCTGGCGGCTGTTATCCAGTCTTCTCCACTAATTGCAGCTGTTTTTGCTGATGTTTTGCCACTCAATGGGAGTAAGGGGGCTGGTCCAGTGGGAAAGTGACGTCCATGCATACCCTCTATTGTCGGAAAGTGTTAAAGTCGTGTTCCATGTGTCCCTTTTTACATTTCGGCACCTGCACCTCCAAAGGTCTCTGCATGTCCCTGCCGTGACGAACAGAAGTGTTCCTGCTCCAGACGCAGTAAAGGTTCAGGGACTGGTCGAGGACGTGAACGCAACACTAGGATCCATTGTGATGAACAAAAACATGTAGAGGGGCAATGCTCTGCTAAAAGAGGTAAAAGGAAGAAAAATTAGCTGGTGGTGAAGCTGAGGGTCCCTCATGTCGCGGTCTGTGTTTTTATGACACATATCTGTGACTGCGTTTCCATGCATCAATGACCCTTTTAAAACCCGAATATTTGCAATAACCCGAATTTGCACGGCCATGTAAACACCAATAACCCCTTTGAATAACCAGAATTTGCTCATATTCTGGTTTTTAAAAACCCGAATATGACCCCTGTGTTACTGCTTTTAAAACCCGAATATTGAGTCATGTAAACGCCAAACTGAATATCCCCATCAAACGGAACAGGAATTTGTTTTCTGCACATGCTCTGTTCACAAGGAATCCTGGTCTTTTGGAGTCCAGGAAGTTCTTATAAACACGGAGAAACCAAGACCAGGAGGAGACTAATCACTTCATAAATGTAATGAAGGATATGAACATTTCTGCATTTGTAGACGGTAGAAAGTACCGGGATTGCCAGATTTACAAGAAGTTGAGGGAAAAGTTGCGTGAAGCAGCGTGTTCTCCGTGCGTCGCTGGTTTGATCCAGATATCCCAAATGATCAATTACCATGTAAACGGAATATTCTGAATGTTTCAGTAACCGGAATATTAGCAATAACCTGAATTTTGACTGCATGTAAACGTAGTCTGGAAAGTTTGGAAATTTCCCCTCTGGGGGACTATTAAAGGATTTCTTATCTTATCTTATCTTAGTCTGTGTCCCAGAGTCGCCCAGAGCAGGCCGTTATCCATCCCGCTGGACGGAAAGCTAATTAAACTGATTCAGACCTTTTCACGTCGATTAACTATGGAAGAGTATTAGGGCCAGGCAGGAGAAAAAATAAAAATAATATTTTAGAGGAGGAAGATTTTTTTTTCATTATGCACTTCGAGAAAAAAGTGGAAATGTTGAGGAACAAAGTCAAAATTTCGTGAAGCACATATCACACATATGCAGTTGCATAACTTTAGAAATGTAGCCTTAACGTTCCACTCCAAGGATGTTAGTTAGTTAGTTAGTTAGTTAGTTAGTTAGTTAGTTAGTTAGTTACGGCTACTGCTGCAGAGCTGTCAGTCGCTCTAACTGGATTTGATGGACCAGAAGAGACATTTACACTTTATTCACCAAATTGTGTATCAACTTTATTCTTAAAATTTCGACTTTATTCTTGAAATTGTATTTCAACATTAATCTCGACATTTCCACTTTTTTCTCGAAGTGCACAATAAAAAAAAATCTGCCCCTCTCTATTTTTTCTCCTGCCTGGCCCTAATATTCTTCCGTAATTAACTAAAGCAGGGAATTAATGTTGAAGTATTTTATTAAAGGCTCCGGACGCAGGATGCTGGACAGGCTGGTGTTTGTACGTCTGCGTGACGTCAGGGAGGTAAATGTCACTATTCTCCGTCCAGTCTTTTAGCTCGTAAGTCGCACAATAATCTCACTGTTGAAAATATCACTCAAACAATTCTCATTGAGCGACTCCGAGCGTAGGGAGACAGAGCAGTCTTTGTGGGGTCCTGCTGAAAGCAGTTCTTCTATCCATGAATGAACACAAACTGAGAAAGGAACTGATGTTGAAAGAAAGAATACTCACTTCTGCCCTCACTGCGTTTTTAAATCCTGCTTCTGATTTCAGAAGAAACCACATTTAGACGATCTACTGTGAAAATTCCTCTTACAGATGACCCTTTACCTTTTGGAAATACTAATCTGACGTAAGGAGGGCATTACTTTTTGAACTGTTCTGCCTACTTTGAACCAACCTGTGGTGGAACCAGACTGTCATACGACAGACAGGAAAAAACAGAAATATGGGCTGCGTCCCAAATTTCATCCTTCCACCCTAATGAGTAGCAAAAACATTAGTAGGTACACAATAGTATGCACTATCTATACTCATTCTGGAGAAATGTATTAGTATGGATTGATGGACACCCGTTAAGCAGAAACTTCCCACAATGCAATGCAGCGGTGTTTGGTTGCTAAGTGCTGCGCAGATACGTATATGTCATAAGAATAATATTAAGTATAATAATATTATTATATAATATTAAAATTATAATATTCGTATATAATAATATTATATAATGTAATCTTGTTTGGGCCAGGATAACCGGGAAAGAGCGGAGTGGTGCTGCTACTGCTGCTGTTACCATGGTAACAGCTGCTACTGCTGCTGTAACAGGAGTTGTTACCATGGTGACAACTCCCCCTCCCAACGGCAGGAAGTGCCGTGTGTCTCTGAGTAGTACGTCCCAATTAATGCATACTACTGATATTTACTCAAAAGTGTGCCCAACTAAGTATACAGAGTATATACTGTTTAGTGTGGCATTTTGGACGCACCAAAGGTTGCCTTAAATATCTGTAACCATAGCAACAAACTTTGATTTTAATTATTTTAATAGCTATTGTCAAAACCCACACAAGTTAACTAATTTGAAACCAAAAAGTCCCTTTTTATGTCTCTTTAACCTTCTCTTGGTGGTAATTTCATCAACCTCCTCCCATCCCCTCCCTGACGAGCCGCCATCCGCCGGCATACTTATTCAATTGAGTGTGTGTGTGTGTCTATTTACTGTAGTTGCTTTAATGGCTATTCAAATATGACATTAAACATTAAATGAAATGAATAAAGCATGATTATTCCCAGATCACACATCCTAGTATCACCCACTTC